>NC_072733.1:218422959-218496076 GCF_026930045.1 Uloborus diversus
AGTTCTTTTGGTTGATTTTACATTCTATCAGGACAAAGTCTTGACAAAGTGTCTCGGGATCCAACTCTTTAAACCCATTAGGTAGATTTTCGCACTTGCCAACATAGTCCGATAAAATATCAGATCCCCCATTTCATTTTTTCCACCTCGTCAGTTGCGTCGAATAAGTCTACATTTTTAATTTTTCTTAAAAAAATGTCTTTAGTTTTCGTGTTTTCTTCTTCTACAGTTTGTTCCCCACGAGTATCACTTGCAATGATACTTTTACACCATTTTTGCTCTTTTTTCAGTCCTCGAGCTTTTCTCTCTTTGGTGTTTGGATATTCTCTGCAACTTTAAAAAACACTCGCTATTACATTCGAGCAAGAGGGAACTTATGCATCGGTTTTATCTATAATTTACAGATTATTATGACGTATTTTATCTGAATTGCCACTCGGGATTAGAAAATTAGACGCAAATAAATTTATTATGAAAGTGCCCTTATTTTCGCCTCACGTGGTATAATTCGCATTTTTGATGAGGTTAAAATACCTGTAAAGTAAATAAACAGCACGTTGAAAACTCTTAGATAATAAAATACATTTTAAAAAACATCCCTTTTGCATCCGAATTCAGGATGGGGGGAGGGGCACAGTGAGTGTTTCACCCTGCCCCAACTACGACTGTCTCACTCCATCTTTTTCTTCTAATTCAACATTTTAAAGAAGTTGTTTAAAACCTATCCTAAATGTTTTCAATGACAATTAGCTGCATAAGTAGTAGAACAATGAAAGTGATCAAGTGGATAATTTTTATTCATAATAATATAAATTGATGCGTGCGAGAGTCAAAAATAAGCCTTTACCTACCTGAAATCAGAATAAAAAAATTAAAAAAAAAAAAAAAAAACCGACTTCAAAATTGCTTTAAAAAGTGAAAAATAATTTTATTCTTTAAACACCATTGATAATACTTTTAAACATAATTTTTGAAGTTGGCGCAAAAACAAAAAGTAAAATTTAGTGTAACGATGCTTCGTTCATATTTTTTTCAGAAAATCATCCAAAGTTAGGAACGAAACATTTATATCGTTAATCAAATATGCTGTTATCAATGCATAATGTATTGTATATGGTAGTGAAGAAACTAGGCCTGGTAAAATTTATAGTTGTAGTTAAGTTATGGCTGTGAATGATCTTATCTATCGTTTTTGCGCCAACTTCAAAAATTATGTTTAAAAGTATCATGGATGGTGTTTAAAGAATAAAATTATTTTTCACTTTTTAAAGCAATTTTGAAGTCGGTTCTATTTTTTTTTCAAAATTTTTTTTATTTTATTCTTTTTAGTGTAAATGTAGATATTTCATAAAAGGAAGAAGTTACCTAGTAAGAAGTTCGGCTCTGTATCACTGTACTGCTCCAGAGAAGTCTTTATTCAAAATTATCATTACAATTACTATTAATGTTACTGTTATATGGCATCAAACTTTTATAACACTGGATTTCATATAATTTTAATCATTTAATATGGAAATTGCATAAAATTTACTGTTTTTTGCCCATAACTTTTTTTCTAAAGAACAAATATGGTCAAACAAAGTAATGGGACCTAAGTTGAGCCATCCCCTATCCATTAAAAAAAATCATCAAAATCGGTTCACTAGGTGAGACGCTGTGAGTGGACAAACAAAAAAAAAAAACCATACATACGGTATGAACTGATAACCGCCTCCTTTTTGAAGTCGGTTAAAAATAACGAGCATTTCATTGCAAACACAAGCAACAACTTCATATTCCAGAATCTACAAGGTCGATAGCCGTATATTCATTGGTTCCTAGCTTTATTTACCAATTTTAAATAAAAAATCCAAAAAAATCCCCACCCTCCTCTTCATGCCTTGCTTTTGCTTTGAGACGACGGTATATATATATATATATATATATATATATATATATATATATATATATATATATATATATATATATATATATATATATATATATATATATATATATATATACAGTGAAACCTGTGTATGTTGACCACTCGCGGTGCAGTACTTTGGTGATCAACTTAGACAGGTGGTCAACGGTGGTCAACTTATAAAGGGCGGTAATGATTTTTTTATTTTTTGTCATTTCTTGCACAATATATTCATTTTTTGAGCAATTCATCCTTATTCTTTCTATTCAACTCACTTTCATTGTTCAATATTATTGAAAGTGAAACCATAATTAAAAATACTAATCAAATAATTTTGTTATTTTTTCTTTGTTTTTAACTATATTAGACACTAGTTTTAGAAATTCCATATGTGCCGGCTAATTTTCTCTGGCTTTCTCCATTTTCAATTAATTTTAATATAATATTGCATACTTTTTATTAATCTCAAGTTCAACTAACTTTCTTTTTCAAGCCTTTTTTGTACAACTTATAGCACAAAGAGCAATAAGCGCGACTCTCCCAGTTCATAAAGGCAAAATTAAAATGTCCTATCTCTTAATCCCTTGCACCAGAAACATGTAACTTAACTCATTAGCAGGCCCAGATCTGCGTACCCGCAGTGCGAGGGGCCCGCGTCCTTAAAGGGGCTAACGGCCCTAGAAATTGAAGAAAAAATAGAAAAAAACTAGCTTTTTCTCTTTACAAATAGACACTGCTGGCAACTAGGGAGGGACCCGACATATTTTGTTGCCAGGGTGGCCCAAAATATATAGATCCGGGCCTGCTCTTTTTAGCACAATTCCTGTGTCGCCACAACATATTGCAACTGAAAGAAAAGACTTTGAACTTTTCTACTAACATCTATTTTCATTGAACAGAGTACAAAAAGCTATCTCAAATAGAACAACAAATGAAAAACAAGTTTGGAGAATAAAGAGCAGCATAAGCTTTATGCTGCTGTTTAGTTAGTAAAATGCTAGTCTGTCATCAAAGCATTAAAAACATTTTTGGAAAGCTATCAAAAAAAAAATAATAATAATAATAAATAAATAAAATTAATAATAATAATGATTAATAAATAAATAATAAAATAAAATAATTTGCTGAAGAAAGTTTTAAAAAATAAACCAAGTGTTCAACTTACAAAGGGCTTTTTACAATACTCCAAACCAAATTTGGCGTACATTTAGTGGTCAAGATAGACAGGTGGTCAAGATAGAGAGGTGGTCAAGTTACGGAGGTTTTCCTTCATTATATGAGATAGGACTAATTCCGTTCCTGACAAAATCGGTCAACATAGACAGGTGGTCAACTTACAAGGGTGGTCAACTTTACAGGTTTTACTGTATATATATATATATATATATATATATATATATATATATATATATATATTAAAAATAACTCCTAATATGCTGGTTTGACCAGTTATGGCCACGCCCACCCTCATTTAGTTATGGCTTTGCGACAAACCATCGATTTCTACCCTCTCCCCCTTCTTTTCTTTACACCTCTCAAACAAGCTTGTTGAAATTCCACCATTATAATATTATTTTTGCGGAATTTCAACAAACATCTTTGAGATAAAGTTCAAAAGGTTTCTGCTCACCATTTATTCATTTGTATGTTGCACATTCTCGACAAATATTAAAATTTGCATACTCTTGACATGCAAATTTTAGTATTTGTGTTGACACAATTTACATTTAAAGAATTGAAAGTGTCATTACAAAACGCGGGAGTTATCATTTTCATTAAGAATAATGAAAGATAGAAGCCATGGCGAAAAAGTAACACTTTGGAATGCAATGTACTCAGGTAAAAGAATGAATGCTTTGGTTTTTTCTCAGAAGCTTTAGATATAAAATTCAATTAAATATGATGGAAAGATAACATTAAGCAGATTTGAGCGTCAGGCAGATCCTTAGTGAACATTCCATGTTTTGTTTCTTTATCATTTGATTGCAGTTAAGAGCTATTGTGCTTCTCTTATGGCAACAGCTCAATCTCGCATTCGTTTTCAGTCAATTGCACTAACATTCTTGAACATTTTTTTTTCTTTTTGTCAGAGTGTCATTAATAAAAATTATTTTCCTTAAAATACTAACACAACACTAATCCAAAACATTTTTAAATTTTTACAACTTTTCATTACCGCTCAAAGTGAGACAATTTCTATTATTTAGGAGGAGAAAAAAAGATATACACTCCTGGTGGTGAAAATTGCAACACCACGAAGGACTTACGCGAGTGAGCTGAAAATTGCAGGAAATTTAAAGTAGGGCATGATATGCAAATGATTAGAATTGCAGAACGGTAGCGTATGCGTATGCTGAGTAGCGCCCTCTGAACGGCGGATCGAATCGAATATAAATAGACGGCTATAGCGAAGCGTGTATGATTATCAGTGGTTCCATGCTAGAGTAAACGTTAACTGAATCTTTACTATGCCTCTTCGAAGAAAGAAAGCGAAATTTGAGCAAATTTCGGAGTTTGAACAGAGCAGAATCGTCGGTCTTCGAGAAGCTGGATTGTCTTATCGTGCAGTAGCCGCTCGTGTGCAGCGTAACAGCAGCACAATCATGCGTGTTTGGAAGCAGTGGACGGACGAGGGTCGGACAGCTCGGAAATCCGGGAGTGGACCCCGAAATGTGACGTCAGCTCGCGATGACAGACACCTGGTGCGTATGGCACTGATGGACCGCACAGTTTCTTCTAGACAATTGGCAGCACAGTGGTCATTAGCTACAGGTGTTCCATTGTGTGCTTCATCAATTCGGAGACGTTTGCTGCAGCGTGGGCTGCGCCAAGGATTCCTTTATACATGATTTTTCTCACGCAAAACCATCGCCGCCTGTGGCCACAATGGGCAAATGTGCATGGGAGCTGGCGTGCTGATTGGCAACAGGTCGTCTTTTCTGACGAATCCCGCTTCAATTTGTGACACCATGATGGCCGAATTCGTGTCAGGCGCTATGCCGATGAACGGCACAATCCGGACTGCATTATTAAACGCCACAATGGACGAACACCCGGAGTTATGGTCTGGGGTGCCATAGCATATCATGGACGATCACAATTGCTACGAATTGTGGGCAATTCGAACAGTACCCGACACGTAAACGAAGTTTTACAGCCCCAAGCTATTCCTTTCCCGCAAGAATTGACAGGGCTGTATTCCAGCAGGTTAATGCCCGTCCACATGTCGCCAGGACTGTCAAAACCTACCTTGATTCGCAGCAGGTACAGCTTCTTCCTTGGCCTGCATATTCCCCGATATGTCACCGATTGAACATGTGTGGGATTTCCTTGGGCGGCGTCTCACTCGTGATCCTCGTCCTATTCCTTCGACAGACGAACTTTGGTTGCTCATACAAACAGTATGGAATACTCTTCCGCAAGCAGATATTCAAACTTTGTTTTTCTCCATGTCGAGTCGTGTAGCAGCTCTTATTGCGGCGCGTGGTGTCCACACAAAATACTAATTTCTCTCTTTTTATTGTTTGTTTGGTTTGAAAATGTAATCATTTATTTGTACCTTTACCACTCAACTGTATATATATATATATATATATATATATATATATATATATATATATATATATATATATATATATATATATATGTATATATATATATATTAGGGTGGTCCTTATTTATACAGACAATTTATTTTTCGGAATTCAACAAGTGACGCCCCCTAGTTTACTGACACTATAAGAAAAAGAACTTTGTGCAAAGTTTGAACTAGATCGACAAATAATAACATGAGCTCCTAGGACGTTGAACTTTAACACTTGTGACAATTTTCCCACAAATCTTCAAGTTTTTACTTCAGATCCCATACATCGTTTCTCCTAGGTTTGACAAATGAGGCAGTGAGAAGCAAATGGATGTTAGTGGACACTTCCAAGTTTTGAGTAAAACGCTTTTAAAGATAACAACCTTGGCAGGCTTCTGTTGATTTTTTTTTTCTAAATCATGCTGTATAGCAGCAACTACAAGGGCTATTGTCCGTTTTTCACTAGTTGAAACTTGGCCACGCCCCCAACACGTGGTATCGGAAGATTCTATATGCGTCTTTTGGGGATGAGGCTTCAGACCAACACTGAGAAAGGTTGCAACTGGCCATCGTTATCGCGCTGCAAGAAGACAAGTGTTCTATAATTTTCTAAGAAATTACCTCCCACCTTCTTTCCCGAAAAAAAGGTGTGCTACTAAGACATTTGTTCGACTTAAAAGTATTTTAAGATTTGCAGTGTATTTCTATACGTTTTGGGTTATATTTATCATTGATTTTGCGAAGGAAATCCTAAACTTTCTGTCTTTCACGCTAAGTAAATATTTTCTGAAAACACGGTGAACAGTTGCAGGTGAAATTGGAAGGAAAATTTTTCCTTCTATTCTGCTGAAACTTTCACAGCTCTCAAACGTGGGTTTTTCATAGGTATTCTAATTATAAATCTCTAATCGCATATTGTCAACTTTGCTGGTCAACCATTTCTCACCTTATTTTCGATCCGATTTTCTTCTTTAAAGCGTTTATTAAATATTACACAGTGCTTAGGGATAAATGAACTATTTTTGCAATATTTCGAACTGTTTTACTTCGAATATAATGAAGAATTAATGCGTTTTCGAATTTTGTTTGTTGTTACTTTGCGAATACGAGTCATTTTTAAAATAATACGTAGATTTGTAAAGTGAACAAGCAAAAATTAATGCCAAAAGATTTTTTAACTATCACCGCATTGAAAAAAATAACAAAAAAAAAAAAAAAAACGACAGACGATAACTTTAATTTCGAATTTTTCTGAAAATATTTCTCTGTCACCTCATTTTTGGCCCATTTCAAACAGTCAATATTTTGTTAAAAAAATGTTGAATTGATGTAATCATGTAGAGACAGTATGAAAAAGTATTGAACTACTATTTCGATTCCTAGGCACTTCATTTTTAACCATACACATTTAAAGCCAAGGAACAATTTTGGAAGCCTCAGTAGGTAAGTTGCACTCTGTGTGACACATTTCAATACTTTAGTACTATTTTTTTTTCCAACATGGCTTTTATTCTTCAGAAATGAAAAAAGGAACAAAACAAAAATTAAAGCTTTTCACATGCCAATATGATTATCTACAGAATAATTGAATAAGTGCCTGAAACAACGTTTTATGTTATTGTTTTAACCTATTTTTTTTTTTTTGTTAATACGAAAAAATATACATGCTTTTTATTCAAGTTTTTTCGATTACTCTAAAAGTAATTCAGTTCTTCCAGTACTTTTACAGAACAGCGTTACGTGTGGGAATCATAAAATAGGCAAAAGTTTGTTGCCCGTATTCTAATACAGATCCGAACAAGGGATCTGGGGGGAAGGGAGGGGGGGAGGAAGGGGCGACCGCCCCTTCCTTGAGTCGAGATGCAGAACTCTTCCACGGCATGTCTTTGATACTGAAGTTGGAAATTGTTTTAGCCTATCTTCAATAGTTTGACGAAGCTCTTGCTGTCTGGAAAATGAAAGTGTAGCACATATCTTATTCTTAACACATTACTGATAGAGATCTGAACTTTGTATAGGAAGTATTTCAAAGTTCCAAAAACTCAATTTTAGAAGATTTTAGATGATATTAAATAGGGTTATAGGGTTCAAGGGCTCTTCTCAGGAAAGTTTGGAAAATTGAAGTCCCCCCCCCCCCCCCCCAAAAAAAGAGGAACTTTAATGGGACACCTTTGATGGCGTTAAGGTAAGGGATGGGGTTTGGTACACTCCTCCGCAATTTTGTAGAAAAGGAAGTCCCTCCCCTTCCCAAAATAACTGAAATGAGACGATCTTTCATGGTGTTTGGAAAGGGGGGGGGGCGGAGGTTTTCGAATTTATAAAAGGGTAAGGGTGTGAAATCAATCGCCCCCTCCTTGAATAGTTTCTGGATCCGTCCTTGGCTCTGAATGTAAAGTGCGTTATTTTTATCAAGAAACGTTGCTATAGTCAACCTATTCAGTTGTTCAACATATCCCACACTGGCAAGGAAACTGACTCAACCACAAGAAAAAAAAACAGCAATGGAGAAAATTAAGGTTTGACGCAATAGTAATTTTAAGTGCTTTAGTCTCAAACATTACAATATGCGCAGTCAACTTATTATGTGATGTTTATTAATTAGTTTTTGAAGTATAGATACATATAATGCATACTTTAAGCTCGAAAAATATTCTTCCAAATTATGAAATTTTAATGATGTGTCATTATTGTTGAAATCGTTTCTACGCCCCCCCCCCCCCTCCGCACCATTTAGGTGAGCTAACTTTGCGGTTTTTGTGTCGAGAAAAAGCACTAAATTTAGATTTTAAATCAATAGCCGGTACGGTTTTCCCAGATTTTGAATTGTGTCACTTTTCTTGCCGGAGTGCGATATGATTCTTTATTAAAAACATACATGATCATAAACAAATTGTGACTAGAGCTATCCAGGAAGGAGGGGGGGGGGAGCCGGTCTTTTCCTTTAAAACAATTGTTACTGCGATTTTGGCGACTTAGAGCAAACCTAAGGCCTCGTTCACAAATGATGTCACGCTTGAAAGGGGTAGGGAGAGAGGGTTCGGGGTTCATGAACTTCGGACAGTTAGTCTCAAGGGGGAAGGAGGGGATTATAAGAAATATGACTTCACATATTTTGGTCCAAATAAAAGCGTTCGTTATAGCAATATGTTCATCGAACATTGCGTGAGATGTGACGAGGGGAGAGGCTAAGGTGAAGTGTAACGTCCATTGTGGACAATCCGTGTTTACGTTAGGCTACTGTGTACTGAAGTGTTATAACTAACTTCGTTTCTGCCCCCCCCCCCAGAAACGAAGTTGGTTATCTCCCCCCCCCCCCCCCGCCTTGAAAATACTCGCCCTGGGGGTAGTCGTCATCTCTTAAGCCGGCCCTTCCGATGAACCTATAATTTTAAAACAGTATTCAAACCAAAGACACTTTTTATAACGCATCGCAAAATATTACATATTTCTAAACATTAATATTCATGCAATACTTAGAGAAATAGCCTTGATTTTAATAGTCAATTGCTTTAAATATTTCAGATTGTTTTTTTATTGTTTTCTTATTTACTTTTATTTCTCACATGTAAATCCTTTCTGGAACAATTGCCCAGTCCCCGCCTTTGGTTCAACCAAGTTTTTTTTTTGGGGGGGGGAGGGGGGGGGGGGCAACTTTTGTTCGAATAATGTTTTCATCATTTTTCAAAAATAACTGCTACTGTAGATCTACTGACTGTATATCCGCTCTATATGATCTGAAATTTTGTACAATCCATACAGATGCATCAAAAAGACCCAACCCGTAAGAGCTACTGAGTCACCCCCCCCCCTCAAGAAAAGGGAGAGGGAAATGGAGAGAGATATTCAGTCTTCAAAACGAACGCAACCCTTAAGCATTTCAATGCCACAGTCTGTGTGGCAATGAAGTTTTCCTGCCCCCCCCCCTTCTTTTTTCATCAGCGCACTTGCAATTTCGACTATAGAACGTTAGTGTTTAAAAGGATATCGTTCAAAATTCAGAAAGCCTATCCTTAATAGAAATGTTTCATTCGGAAAACAAAATGCCTTACTTTTTTTTGTAAATACAATATTTTTGTTCTGAAATTTTCAGTTTAAAAAGTATAGACTCCCCGTAGACGACAATTACGCGAAGCTAGAAACGAAAGGAAAGAACACAAAGAAATTTTTACAAATTTAAATGCCCGCCAAATTTAGGGTTGTCTCAATTGAAAGCGGTAGCGATCACCCCCGCGCTAAACTTAGCTTTGCTTTCGTGAAGGCGTTCCGAAGTCTCTTCTCCTCATGAACGCACAATACTAGTACCATTTCTTGCCCCAAAGCCCAGAAGAGAGTTTCACCTACCATGTGTACAAGTTATCTCCAAATTTTTAAATTTCCCACTTACATTCCTTTGCTTCTGACTGCCTCCAATATTTTTTTCAGTGAGGTAGAACTAAAATTAATATTTTAATTGCTCATGTCGTCTAAAGATTTTACATTGGATAAGAATGAAATAGTGCTTTAGAAACTCTACCTTAATCATATGCTTTTCTCAATGTATCTCAATCGTGTGCGTTTTTTACGGATAGTCTTGGACTGTCTGTAAAAAAAATTGTGACTCATAATTGGTAAATTGATTGTGAAATTCTACGATTGATTGTGCTCCTTTTTCAGTTGTATCATTCACAACTTTCAGCATTTTATCGATATCTCTTCCCTTTAAATAGCTTCCTTCATTTTGCCATGATTCAGGATCAAATAGGAGAACATCGTTTGGTGTCTATAGCTTATCAAACAGTTTTATTGACTTGTAATTGATTCTATAAAGACAAAGATCTTTACTAAGAAAGTATTCCAAATCATCTGCTGTTATCTGAAATTTTTTATAGTCATCGGACACGTCTTCCTTATCAGCAAGCATTTTTTGGAGTTGTCTTTCCCTATCTTCAAATTCCTTTATCCCATATGGGCAAAGCTACTAGTTCATCCCCATTATAACGTAAGTGATTTTTGAATTTTCCAATCACTACTTGTGTTGCTGCAAAAACCATACCTTCATTTAGCATTTAACTGCAAAACAGTATTTACGGGATTAATTTTCATGTAAGATGAATTTAAATTGTTTCCTAAATGTATAAATTTTCGAACAATAAATTCATTTTGCCAACCATCTGGCTCAGGGATAAGCTCCAGGTCGCCGGAAACCTATCCCTGTAGGAAGGACTTCACCAGGAAATAGCATTGCAAGTTATGAGAATTCTCTGTAATCTTTCTCAATTCCGTTTTTACTAACAGAAATATGTCATCAACTTCATTTTTTAGAATTTAAGTGGTATGGGTATTTGATTGAAATGTTAGAAGTTCTAAATAATATAGATTTTTCCACAAAATTTGAAGCGCTTAAATAATAGAATATCGAGTCTAGAACCAAGAAAGGCAAGAACTTGCTTAAAGATACACTCTGCAGTATGATTTTAAGTGCATGATGATGGCAATCCAAATGTAATTGATCACCGTTCAGTTTTTGCTTTAAAAAATGTTGCACAATTTATACGGCCAGAGTTGCAAGCCGTTGTATCAAACACTACAGCTTGAACAGTTAGCAAAAAAGAGCAATCATCTAAGATAATCCCATACAACTGAAGAAATACCTCAGGAATTCCGAGTACTTGTTCAACATTCGTACCTGAAGCTATCACGGTAAGCCTATCGGAGTTTTTTCCCAATTACATCTGGATGTAGCTTTGTATCCCAGTGAATAACTAAAAGATCTAAATTTAAATTCTTGAAATCTGATTTTACCTCTCGAAGAGTTTCTCTTGCTCTCTCAAGGTAGGTACGGTTGATTACAAGGTGATTTGGATTTAAATTTACTGCATCTTAGGGTGGACCGTTATTATCCATAAAAAATTTCGGTAAATTTGTTCAATATTCAGCCGGCGCTATTTGACCTTGAAAAACCGAAAAAAGGGCAAAAATGCACTTTTTTAAAAAAAAAAGGGGGGGGGGGGTCAAAAATAAAAGTTTGAAGCTAGTTTCAGCAAACATTAGAAGTATCTGTCAGTGAATTAGTTGAAATTCTCAAAGACTTTTATACATTTCGTAGAATATTTAGCTACGCTCCTTTAAGACTGAAACGAATAAAAAATTAAAAAATAAGTAAATAAAGTAGTTTCGAAATAAGTAAATTACTGAAATACGTTACTTAGAAAGAACAGTGAAAATTCAATCAATTTTATGCGACATTTGTACGCCAATTTTAAAAAATGCACACACTCAAATAAAAAAAAGTTACATAAGATACTAATTTTTTAATCTTCGGTTCCAATTATTTCTCCTGGATAATAAATGGCGCTCAACTGCTTCTATTATTCCTAAGATTATTTTATAACTATTTTATATATGTTTGACAAATAGAGCCCTGAGTATTAAGAGAAGGAAGTAAGCAACCAACTTCTGCAAGTGTGGCCGCTGTAGTTGCAAAAAAAGTTATTGATATTTGAGAGCGTGCTTCATTTCCCGTTGTTTCGATAAGGAGAGTGATTATTATGATTTTATCTTATTATTCTAAATATAATAGCGCAACAAAACATGCTAAAAATATAAAGGCGCAACTTTTACAATCAAAGCTAGGCAAATTTAAAGCAGAGGCAACGACTTTGTTTGACATTTGTGCCTGCAAATGCGCAGATTTATATTCGTGTAATTGCAGAAAAAAAGCAAAAGTTCTATATAGAAAAAAACAATTTCTAATTGATCAGAGGAGAGTAAGAAAAATGGCTATTGGAAAAGTGGATAAGGTAACAACCCAGAAACTACGAAAAATAGAAAAAAGATGCAAGAAAATTGAAACAAGTGTCGCTTTGGACGAGAAAGACATATCAGTACCCAGCACAAGTGGATCGAGGGTTAAGGAAAGTCATATTACATTGAATGAACCTGAAACAGAGCTTGAATCAGGAGAAAGCACAGAAAATGCAGATGACGATTTTAAATTGAATTATCCACTTTCAAGAAAACGTAAGCGAACTGATGCACCATCAACAACGACAAGTCAAATGAGACTTTCTATGCCTCATACAGCTTTAGCAGCAGATCTAACTGGCGCTTCAAATAGAGCAGTGGCTAAAATTGCTACAGCAGTTCTCGCTGATTTCGACTTAGTTTCTCCTAAACAAAACAAAAATATATAGTCGATAAAAACAAAGTAAGGAGGGAAGTCGATTAAAAAAGGAACGAGCTAAGAGAAAGGGATTTAAGAGCAGTTAAAGGGGCAGCTATAAAGAGTTTGTATTTTGACAGCCGCAAAGATGACACCCTTCAAAAGACATCTGGCCATCAAAAATTAGCATCTGAAGCACATGTAGCACTGATAGACCAGGTAGTAAGTACATCGGTCATTTATCACTAACAGTTGGTGAAAGTGCAAAAGAAATTTCGCAAAGTATTATAGGCTTTGCAAAAAAGTATAATAAAAAAAAGAACCGACTTCAAAAAACAAAGAGGAACTAAAAAGTAAAAAAATAACGGGTCATACTTTTATACGCTTCCCTACCCAAACGTATAAATCAAATTTATTTTACAATTTCACTACAAAAATCAACTAAACTGGACACCCAATTATAAAATAAACAACAGATTTTAATTACTATACCATGAATTATTTTAATACCTAACTAATTATATGCGATCTCTTAATTTTGAATAACCTTTTGAAGTCGGGGCCTCCTAACGTAACTGAGTAGGTTTAGATTTAAAGGCTAATTTCGGGTTTAGTTAAATTTGTGTTCAACTCAGGTGCGTTGTCGTTTACGTTGGGTAGTGGCTTATAGGAGGCCCTGACTTCAAAAAGTTATTAAAAATTAAGAGATCGTATATAATTAGTTAGGTATTAAAATTAATGGTAAATTAAAATCAGTGTTTCTTTTATAATTGGGTGTCCAGTTTATTGATTTTTGCAGTGGAATTATAAAATAAATTTGATTTATACGTTTGGGTAGGAAAGAGTATAAAAGTATGACCCGTTATTTTTTTACTTTTTAGTTCCTCTTTGTTTTTTGAAGTCGGTTCTTTTTTTATTTGAAAATAATTTAGTTAATGCTTAAACCATTGGTCGTTATTGACTCAAGTCGAAATTTCGTAAGAGTACGGAACTCTTCCCCAGACGCAGAAGTTAGGAAACTATCTCAAAAATTGATTAATTTCTCGGGTAATCCGGAATCATTAAGTTGTATTTACACAATTCAAGCTTTTCACGGTGTAGGTTGTTTAAACGTATCTCTTAAACAAGTTTCATGCAATTAGCAGTTGTTTGCACATGAAAACTTATGAGCAATTAAACGATGGGTTTTATTGTAATATTAAAACACCAAGTATGGACGACCAACACATAAAACGGAAATATAAACTGATTCATGCTACATATAGCTTTTAAATAAATTTAATTGCTGTCAAGTAGTTCATAATGTAAGAATATATTACTCCGCGTAGCTAAAAATAGCTGCTTTTAAACTTTTAATGTAGTGCTCAATTTTAACTATGATATCTTTTAATTTCATTTCTATCATCGTAAAACAAACCATAAAAGCACAGCAAAGCATTTTTGAATGTTTACGTTTTGGAGGACTTCAGTTTTGTAAGTATCTCCTCAGCCTGTACCCCCACACTGAACTTTGGTTTAACACCACAAGAGAGTGTGTAAAACTACATTTTCATACTTGCATTTCGAAAAAAACATTGGATGAGATCACCCGATCCTTCATCTACCGTCACCGAAGACAAAACCTGCAGTTGGGTCAAGTGATCCAAAATTTTTTCATCATATTTTTGTATTTCTTTGAAATTTGGCTCATTGATTGTACCTTTCAAGGTCATCAAAAGTCCAAGTTTTTAGATTTTTATCTCTTTCATTTTTTTTATTTATGAGAATTTGGTTTTTTGAATAACCCTCTTTTTTTCATGGATGCTTGAACATAAAATGGATAATAACTCAGCAACAAATATAGATAGAAAGATTTGGTAAAAAGCATTTTAAAGTACGTTGATTGCTGTTTAATATGATATGCAACATGACTAAATTTATAAAAAAATATTTTTTAAAATTTTAATTAAAATTTAAATTTCTCAGGAAACACACACACACACTATATATATATATATATATATATATATATATATATATATATTATATATATATATAAATTCCCAAAAAATTTTGTATATTTTTTCTTTATTTGTGCAAAATTTCAAGTTGGGATACCAATGGGATCATATTTTTATGAATTTTTGAATAAAATTGGACCTTAGAAATAATGATATTTTTCAAATTCTATTTAGTAAAATATGTGGTACTCTTACTGGTGATTGTCTAGTGAGAAGTAAGTAAGCATGACTATACTTGAAATGAGCGCTGACATGAACTTCTTGATTGGTAAGTCCCCCCCTCCCCTCTCTCCTCCGCACCCTAAATATTTATCCTTTTTTGTTTCGAAACTGTTTTTAAAATTAAAAAAAAAATGGTACGTAGGAGTGATAAGCATAACAAACGCTGCCAAACATCAGTAGTGGCTGAGATTTATAACTGGGGGGGGGGGAATCCCAAACAATAAAAGATGGTAAAACTTTAACAGACAAATAGAACCTGGTGTACTCCATGTGGGACGTTACTCTCAAACATTTTTTAAACAGATTATGAAAATGATGCATACACATACTCTGCATAATGGATTATTGGGAGCATACCCTCAGAAACATTAATGGGAGCATCACTGAATAAAACCATTCTCATTTGCGGTTTTTTTTTTCGGAAAGTGGGAGGGTAGGGTGAGGGGGGGGGGGAGGGGCAATCTGGAATGAAGCTTAACAACATGGAAAATTAAGCTCAAAAGAGCAAAGTTAGTTTGATCGTTTAACTGCTTTTAATATACGTATAGATAGATCTCGTTGCATTACTCCCTTTTTACAACAGAAATTAAAAAGAAAACAAGCAATAAAGAAAAGAAAAAACAGCTGCACTCCAGATGTTGTAGAAAGACAGTTATGTGTGGACAGACATATGACCTGATACTTTTATTTGTAGTTTTGTGTGAAAAAGAATGGAAAAACATTAAAAAACATGGAGAAAATACCATTTTGCCACGATCCTGGTGCAAACTATTTTCCCCCTTCCGAAATTTGAGGCTGGTGCTGGTGGGTAGAGGATGAAATGAATCATAACTTTCCTTATCAGATATGGAATTAATCAAGTACACTTTGTGAAGTTATGATCTAAAAGGAAATACTTGGTCTGAGAAAAGAAGAAAACATATGGGTCAAAAACAATTTTCAATTCAATCTCCAGGTCAGGCGTGATACTAGTATAGTTTTAATCGTGTGCTTGAGTGCGTGAGGGGGGGGGGACATACTTCGTCTTGTTTTAAAGAAGAACATTTACCACCTTTTAATAAGTTTAATGTTAAATTGTTATCTGTTTTGTTTTGTATTATTTTATTTTTTTATAGTTTGAAAACTTAAAAAAAAAAAAAAGAGAAAGAGTAAAAGTAGTGGTGCCAAGGGGGAGGGGATTCAATGTACAGGTTCATGGCAGTTTATTTCAAGCATAGTCATGTTTACTTACTACTTATTTGACCATCACCAAAAAGAGAATCTCATATTTAACTAAATAGAATCTGAAAAATATCATTATTTCTAAGATGAAATTTTATTCCAAAATTCATAAAAATGTGATCCCATTGAGATCCCAACTTGAAATTTTGCACAAATAAAGAAAAAATATACAGAAGTTGAAAATTTAAAAAAAAATCATGATACGTTTTATGAGAAATTTAAATTTTAAGTTTAAATTTAAATTTTTAAAAATACACTTTTTAAAACATTTGTTGTGTTGTATATCATATTAAACAGCAACTAACGTACTTTGAAATGCTTTTTACCGAATCTTTCCATCTATATTTGGTGCTGAGTTATAGTCCGTTTTATGTTCAAGCACCCATGTAAAACAGAGGGTTATTCAAAAAACCTAAGTTTCATAAATAAAAAAGATAAAAATCTAAAAATTTGGACTTTTGATGATCCTGAAAGGTACAATCGATTAGTCAAATTTCAAAGAAATACAAAAATATCAGTGCAAAAATTTCTCAAATTTTGGATCACTTGACATAGAATGACCCAGTTTTTCATTTCCCAGTCATTTTTAGGAATTATACCTTTCGTTTCTTTCAAAGTAATTTCTAAATATAAAAATTCAAGCTTTATAAATTCAACCTATTTCTGTTTTTCTTCGTTAAAACACGATAAAGGAAGAGCGGCATTATCACTCTTATTTCAAGTATATTCTATTAACACTGACACATAATTATGTAGTTAAGAGTTGATTTGAATTCTCGCTATTCTTATTATCATCATGATTCAACTAACTTCTTTTGCGAATTGCTTAGCTTTAAAATTACAGTTTATTTCATTTTACTTCAACTTTTGCTATAGAGTTAAAATACGATTTTTTTCATTTATGTTAACTTCGCTTTGTGTATGTTTCCTAACTTGATGTACGTCCCATTAACGAAGCGCAAAATAAGTGGATAATGTTAAAACTTAAAACTCCACCCGTATGTTAACATTCTGCAATATTTTTCTCAAAAAATAAAAAAGTAAATAACTTTTCCCGGTTTGGACAGGTTTTCAAAACCATCCTTGTGCCCAGTGGCGGATATAAGGATTGGGGGGGGGTTATGAGGGTCATTCCCACCCCCCCAAACCGCGGAAATATTTGAACATTTGCTAGAAGTTAAAAAAATGTGAAACCATAAGAAAAAGTAAATATTTTTTTGAATTCAACTTCTTTATGGCATTACATGAAGGGATGGGTACAAAGAGGGGGGGGGGGCATGGGAGTAGTGAACCCCCCCTCAATCTGCGACAATACTTTGTAATCTGTTATACGGTTCATTGCATTTGACTTATGAAAATGACTGCTTGAAAAAGAAAGAAAAGAGAAAACCTGGTCGAAACCACAAGAAAGAGTAAGAACTAATTTTTTAACTCCTTTTTTTGGGTATTACATGTCACTTTTCTATTTCTATGTAAACAGTGAAATAGCTTTGTTTGAGAGAGATTCTTCTTCACGGCTCTGCCTTTAGGCGCCAGTGAAACAAAAACAAAGAAGTGTCTCCCAACCGATTCCTTTTTGTTGTGATTTTTAGGTAATTTCATTTTTGTCCGTACTGAGTTTATTTTTAAATGAGCTGTTAATAGTTAGTTTAAATCAGTGTTTTGGACTAAAGGTCTCGCAAAAATGTAAAATTTCAGTATTGTGTTAGCTCAAAACCTAGTTATACAAGGGTTCCTGCCCCATCGTTTTAGACGGAAACTGAGCTGATAAAAGCCAAGTTTTTTCAGAAAAAGGACTATCTGTAACAAAAACAATGAAGCGTTCGGGTGACAAAACATTGTTGTCTTTTTTCATAAGTTGAAAAAAACTGAAGAACCCAAAACCGATGGAAACATATCCGGAGTTCTTGTATCAGACTTAGAGCCAGTAACGTCTTCATTCGCCTCTGATTTTTCTACAATTGAAAATAATCGGGGAGAGTATTCATCAATGTCCGAATTATATTCGTAAAATATTTAATTGCAAGCAAGATTTTCGCCGAATTTTTTACTATTAGGGGAATGTTGCCGTCAATGAACCGGTTCCATGACTAGAACGCGAAGCTATTTCCCGTACCAGAGTTTGTGCAGACGCGTAATCAGTTTTAGTACCTTCTTTTGTCTGAAAACTGTCGATTGCAGAGTCGACAAGTAGCTAAAATTGTTTTATCATATTTTTAATCGGTCATATAAGATTTCTACCATTATCTTACTAATTATTGAGATATTAATTTAGTTATAACATGCTTTGAATATCACCGATCAATTAAACGTGAACATAGATTTAAAGGAGTACCTTTTCAAGTACAATTCCTCATACTTCATGTTTCATCATGGTTCGTCACAGCAGTATCTCCTATAGGAATAGTCAAAATGACGCAGTTGCTATCATTGGACCGCTGGGTGTTTTCGCGAATAGACCACCTGAGCAAGTGATTCATTCATGGAAAATCTCCGATATTGTTGAGCAATCACGATTGCTTATTGCTTTCATTTGTCGGTTTTTGACGTTCCTATCATTTTTCCCACCGCCACCCTCCGCAGCATCACCGTCGACCGGGTCCTCACGATGCTGCACCTCTAGCGAAAACCGTTTTCAGGTTTCGTCAATATCCTACAATTACACGTATACATACACGCACCTACACACATATACATACATACACCTACACACACATACATACACCTACACACACATACATACACCTACACACATACACAAACACATACACTCACATACACACAACTACCCACGCACTCATGCCTGCACACAGACACAAACACATATGCCTACACACACATACACATACCCACACACACATACACACAACTACCCACACACTCATGCCTGCACATAGACACAAACACACATGCCTACACACACACATACTCCCCACACACAAACACACACGCTTACATATACACACACACTCGTGATTGCGAAAAACATAATTTGAATTCAAGATGAAAAAATTCAAATTTTTTTTTTGTAACTTCACCTCAATTACCTTTAAAAACTGCTCAATTGTTTTAAAATAAATATGTTAATAATGAGAAAAAAATTCTCAGCAATTCATGAAAACTGTTTTACTTTATTAGTTTTAACTCACTTTTTTTTTATAAAATTGATTAAAAATTCACAACCTAATATTATACTCAAATACTTTTGTTGCACCAGAAAACTGCAACAGTTAGTAAAATATTGCCAGTGGACAATTGAGAGCATGCAACGTGCTACAGTGGCTTACAGAAATGGTGGCATAAACCTTAACGAAGTCCGCCGAAAATATCGAGAGTCCTGAAGGCAACTTTAAACAGTCGCACAGAAGATAAAAACCGATTTGTTATTACCTTATTCACTTATTAGCAATTTTGGAGATAAGCCCACCGACATAGGAATATAATTAGTGAATTATACTTTGAAACTAGATAAAAGATACATGAAATACACCGCCAGCTCAGTCATTTCCAGCCAAGGACTGCAGTTTCGTGCTTATTAGCACTCATCAGCCCGGCATAGGAAAGTGACTGAGCTGGAGGTGGAAAACCTCTTAAGGAAGTCAAGAGTACCAAACAAACTGGTAGCTAATATAGAATTAGCGCAGACCAGACGAGTGACCGAACCAATGGTTCGGTTCAACTCGAGGATTGAAGGCACGGTGTGGTATGTAAAGTAAATTACCGGGCCCAATAGCCAGGGCTAAAGCAGAAATACATGAAATACACCGCCAGCTCAGTCATTTCCAGCCGAGGACTGCAGTTTCGTGCTTATTAGCACTCATCAGCCCGGCATAGGAAAGTGACTGAGCTGGAGGTGGAAAACCTCTTAAGGAAGTCAAGAGTACCAAACAAACTGGTAGCTAATATAGAATTAGCGCAGACCAGACGAGTGACCGAACCAATGGTTCGGTTCAACTCGAGGATTGAAGGCACGGTGTGGTATGTAAAGTAAATTACCGGGCCCAATAGCCAGGGCTAAAGCAGAAATACATGAAATACACCGCCAGCTCAGTCATTTCCAGCACTTTGATATGCCGGGCTGATGAGTGCTAATAAGCACGAAACTGCAGTCCTCGGCTGGAAATGACTGAGCTGGCGGTGTATTTCATGTATTTCTGCTTTAGCCCTGGCTATTGGGCCGGTAATTTATTGAATATACCATGCCTTGCCTTCAATCCTCGAGTTGAACCGAACCATTGCTTCGGTCACTCGTCTGGTCTGCGCTAATTCTATATTAGCTACCAGTTTGTTTGGCACTCTTGACTTCCTTAAGAGGTTTTTCATCTCCAGCTCAGTCACTTTCCTATGCCGGGCTGATGAGTGCTAATAAGCACGATACTGCAGTCCTCGGTTGGAAATGACTGAGCTGGTGGTGTATTTCATGTATTTCTGCTTTAGCCCTGGCTATTTGGCCGGTCATTTACTGAATATAGATAAAAGATGTTTTGGGAATTACTTCCGAAAAATTGGGGGAACTGGCCTTTCAAGAGGATGAGGAAAATAACACTACCCACAGATTAAATTAAGACAAAAAGTCTGTTAGTACTATATTCTCTCTTAGTTTGAGACTTCAGCTTCAGGTTTCAATAATAAAATGGCCAATAACTTCTTTGGCATTTTAGAGAGCATGTACAATCTTGCGTCGAACGAAAATTTTCAAAATGGATTTAACAAAATTCCCAACGGTTCAAAAGAGGTTGAAAAGATATTAGCTTAAGTGCTGAACGAGGTGTGATGACAATAGCTTTGTGTTGTGTGAGTTCTGGTGTTTTTTTATGTTCCTCTTTTCCGAAAACAAAATATTTTAGAAAACAAATCTTTTTCTATATAACTTATTGTTGTATGTAGTGTTTATTGTTCGGCTGTTATAAATATTTGTATGTTACGCATTGATTTTTTAATTTGAGAACGTGGTCCATCGATGGAAACTCGATGGTCCATCCATAGCAACCGGTCGCCATGAATGGACCACATGCTGAAATATTTAGTTTTAATTTTCATTCTTTAGTTTGTATATTTATCATGAAAGTGAATATTATTATTGAAAGAGAAACATACTGAGAAATTGTTCCTAAAAATAACGTGAACTATGAGTTGGATTTCCTTTCTAAAAAAATTGAAAACTGTTATGTGGTTCATGGACGGCAACTTTCCCCTATTTAAGTGAAGTTTTAATAGTATTTTTCTGCATACAAGATGGATGTGTAGTGTATCATGCAAATTCACATTCAAAGATGGATGTGTGTCCTGTGTTGAATGTTATACTATTATTTAATTTTGACCAATATCTAAATTCATAAAACATTTAATTTTTATTAAGTTTTCGTAGTTTTTATTTCTTGTGTTGGCTGGTGCGAATACTGGTCTGAAACAGGTTCTAAAACAACTTAAACGGGTCATTTTAATGTATTAAATTACTATTAATTAAGTTTTATTAATCATAATATAAGTATTTAATTTATAATAGTTAAAAAATAAATTAGTTAAGTTTTCAACCAACTATTAGCCAATTTTGTTAGTTTTGTTGACACCTAAAGACACCAAAGTTCAGGAAAATTGCCGTACTTAAGACTACATTCTTGAGCATGACCCTCCCCCTCCTAAAACAAAATCCTGTATCCGCCCCTGCTTGTGCCAGTCTCTCTCTCCCTAGTCTTGGGCGGGGGGAAGATGGTTCTAATTGATCAAGGGGGGTTAGATATGTGGGGGTAAA
Organism: Uloborus diversus; assembly: GCF_026930045.1. Lineage (NCBI taxonomy): Eukaryota > Metazoa > Arthropoda > Arachnida > Araneae > Uloboridae > Uloborus > Uloborus diversus. The sequence goes on from NC_072733.1 coordinate 218,444,785, forward strand.
CAATATGGAGAGGGGACCGAAAAGTCATTCATTAAAAGCATGTACGAGTATATTGACAATAGAGTTACAAAATGCGAGCTTTTGAATCATTTTCGTTCAGATTTTATAACATTGTAAAATCCAGTAAACAATTTCTACCCTGTGTTTTATCAAGACTTTGCATACGTGCAACACAAAAGTTGATGATCTCAAACTGACAAAAGTACTAGAACACTTTGACATCCAAAAGTACTTTAAGTCTAAAATTTCAGATTTCCCTGTAATAAAATTTTCCGCGACCTGAGCTTAGGCATGGCATCTCGTTGCATTTAACATATTGCAATGAAACAGTAAAAAAAAAATAAATAAATAAATATAATAAGTAGGAAATGGAAACATTTATGTAATACTACTTTGTTTTTTTAATTCCGTTCAAGCATCTTTATTTTTTGCGTGCAGGGCTTTCAAACTTAGTTTAATATTATTTACAGCAACAGGATAGTTGTAATGCACATTAATTCAGCGTATGATATCTCCACTTTTAATATAAAAGTGCCATGGTGACAATGAGCAGCAAAATAATGGTGTAGCCCTGTTCCTCTGTCACTGTTCCGTGATTGCAAAATATAAACTTACAAATTAAAATACACCACCAGCTCAGTTATTCCATCCGAGGACTGCAGTTTCGTGCTTTTTAGCACTCATCAGCCCGGAATAGGAATCACATGAGCTGGAGGCGAAAAATCTCTTAAGGGAGCCAAGCGAGCCAAACAAACGGGTAGCTAATGCAGAATTATTAAACCAGATGAGCGACCGCACGAAACTGCAGTCCTCGGATGGAATAACTGAGCTGGTGGTGTACTTTAAGTATTTCTGCCTTAGCTCTGGCTTTAGGGCGGTAACTTACTACAAAATAAACTTACTAGCTGCCATTCTCAGACAAAGAAAATTAGCAACATCATTCTACTGCTAAAATGAAAGTTAGTTAATAGGCTAATATGAGATTAAAAACACGAGTCTGTAAAGTTTATATAACAGTTTAGAAAGAGTGCAACAAACAATGGAGATATTTTACTCCGATGGCCTCAAACTACGATGAAACGGTTGTTTTTCTTTTATGATACTCGGATGCAACCTTTTTCCTATATCGCACGTTCACAGTACGTCGACTTGACATTTCAAATGTTTTACCACGTTAGAATTATGTGAACCGAAAAGATATTGCTGTTGCCTCACTATTTTCCCTGTGTCTTTGTACCCATTTCTGTACTATTTTTTAAATAGAATTACGAAGTTTGAGCCTTTGAATTATGTATTTTTGTTCAGATTTACTGACCACCTAAGTTCCAGGAAAAAATTTCCCCAGCACTTTTTTTCTCTAGTTTACACGCATCCGTTAGCCATCACCGTGGACCGGCTGGCTCCTCACGATGCTGCTCCTATAGCGAAAGCCGTCTCCAGGTTGCATCCATATCCTACACACACGCGCATACATACACAACTACACACACACACGCGCACATACACGCACACACAAACACATACACACACACACAAACACATACACACACATACAAACACTTACACACACGCATACATACAGATACACACACATACACAACTACCCACACATTCATGCATGCACACAGACACAAACACATATGCCTACACACACATACACATACCCCCACACACATTCATACACACACATACACATAACCCGTACATACAAACACACACGCCTATATACACACACTCGTGATTGCGAAAAAAATAATTTGAATTCAAGATGAAAAAATTCAAATTAATTTTTCTTCTTCCTGCTTTGTATTTTTTTTTTTTTTTTGTGCTGTAAATGACATTGGTCAATGAAATTGAAATGTCATTGATGCAGTTCGCAATAAAACGATTAGAAGGTAATATCTTCAATTGCCGAAAGCTCGCGTTTTGTCAAAATACGATGGAAAATGGGATATACATTTTGAAAAGTTTTGTGTATGTAAAATACGTGAACGTGTCATTAAAATATTTTAAGATGTGTATTTTCTAAGTCAGCGTGTTAAAGATTTGGTGAGATTTCGAGCTGCTGCCGTGGCTTTATTTTGTTTAAAGAAGCGATTCCTAGTTTTTTTCGTAAGGTTTTTGAGTTGTTTTCTACGTGAGACTTTTTAATGCGGTCCCTGTTCACCATATTGGAGAAAAGTAATATTAACTGTGACGTTTTTATAGCTATTCGTGAAGTTTTGAGCCATGTTTTTATTTTTAATACGAAGCAAATATTGAGCAATTTTTATGCGGTCCCTATTCATCAAAGCAATTCCAACGATGTGGAAAGTAGCAAGAAAATGAAAAATTTCAACAATCCAAGCCTTAAAACAAGTGGCTCTTTTCGGCGAAAAGCAGTGATTGAAAAGAGAAGATATTTGAAAATTTAAAGAGAAAGAAATACCACACGCGCTGACATTTTAAAATTTACTGAAGAGACTTAATGAGGGGCAAATTGAGTTTTCTCCTGAAACGGGTCCAAGCAGGCTGCTTCCCATACTCGCCAAGCACTAAACGTTATTTATTGCGGAAGCGCTCCTATTTATGAGACATTTCACCATTTCTGACTTCAACAATTAAGCCCACATTCGAACCGCTCATTGGTTTATTGAGCCTCGTGGAATCTTTTCTTTCTTTTTTTGGCTTTAGTTTAAAGAGGCATAGAAACGCCCACTGCTGTTATCCTCGCACAAGATTCTTAGCTCATTTTCATCTTAGTTTTACAAATTTAGCCTCATCATTTTTCAACTCATTCAATTATTTTAATGCAATATGACTATAAGTGGGCGGAACAATTGAAGAAAAAATGACCCATATGCAAATGACCATTTGAATAACTGAAATGAAATAAAATATCATCTTTTTGTATACATCAAGGATGGCGCTGAAAACTAAATTCACGGAAAATGGTAGTCCATAAAAATATTTTATGACTGATGAGGAGAAATTTCAGGAGTAAAAAAAAAGATACTGAATATGATGATACAGTTGAAACGGATTATAAAGAGGGTGACAGGACCGCGATATTTGCTCGTTTTAACCGAGTGCTCGCAAAAAGGAGAAAAGCACAAAAATTCATGTACACACTTACTTTGTTAGGTATTTTTAATTGTTATTTTTATTTCCGTACATTATCAAAGAAGTTTATTAACTTGTTTTGAACTTGTTGAGCAATCAGATTGCTTATTGTTCTCACTTGATTGTTTTTGGCGTGCTATCATTTTATTTTCCCACCAGCACCCTCCGCACCATCACTGTCGATGGGCTCCTCACGATGCTGCACCTATAGCGAAAGCCGTCTCCAGGTTGCATCCATGTCCTACATACACGCGCATACATACACAACTACACACACACACAAACATATACGCATATATACACAACTACACACACACACGCACACATACACACACATACAATTACACACAAACACATACAAACACGCATACATACAGACACCTACACATACACAAAAACATACGCACACACATACAACTACCCACACATTCATGCCTACACACTGACACAAACACCTATGCCTACACACACATACACATACCCCACCCCCACGCACACACATTCATACACACAACTGCCCACACACTTATGCCAGTATACAGACACAAACACACATACCCCCCCCCCCCCCCCCACACTAACACACACGCCTACATACACGCACTCGTGATTGCGAAAAACATAATTTGAATTCAAGATGTCAAAATTCAAATTATTTTTTTTAATTTGGTATTATTGTCTCTTTGAATGTGCTATTATTTTCGCAGGGCTCCAAAACGTAGTCACTTGCAGCCCTGTAAGTTTGAAGCTTTCCTGTGCATCGTGTATGCTGTGGAACTTGAAATTCTTTACATTTGTCGCTATCGCCATCGCGTTCATTACTATTTTCATCAATTTGAATTTGAGTTAGAAAATCCTCGAAAGTATATCTCGGTCTGTCAACAAATATATAGAATTTTGAAATTATTTTCGACTCCACATGTAGAAGAAAAAGCGGTCATTTTTTTTTCTCCGGATCATCATTTCCATTTGATTGACTAATGAAAGGACAAATGAAAGTGAATTCCATCAACATCTCATGAATCACAAAAATATAGCTCGCTTTAAGCGTTGTTTGCTAGTTACACTTTATAGGGCATTGACCAAATTGTTGTGATTTCCGAAAGTAATCCAGGCTCGTTATATATGGTCAATTAATATTTGTTTATTAAATACTGTTGTGGCATCACTCAGGTGTGTACGAAATAGTAAGAATGTTCAGAATGATGTCGCTACGTTAGGATTTCGGATTTTTTATTTAAATGTCGCCATGATCATGCTTCGCAATTGTTCATCGTTAATTCAGTTTTTATTAAACATAAATTTGTCTCCATCATTATAAACTTTATCATCCCCTTACAGTTACAAGTGAATTTGTGTGTAATGCATTACGAGGACGTTAAAATGCTAAAAAAACATTATTGTTGAAGGTGTCAATTACACGAATTCAAAATGAAAAAATAAAATAAATATCCCATCAGTTATATGAGGCCCCTAGTTTCAAAACCGGATACTTGTAGGAGCGGACAAACGCTCAACTTGTAAAAAGTCCGGTTTTGAAACTGAGGCAGACCTTCTCGCCCCATTTCACGGGGGAAAGAAGCGGTTTTTGAACCTAATACTGAGCAGGCAAATAGGCCTTATGATTCTCTACAAGATTAACAAAAAAAAAAAAAAAAGAAAGAAAAAGAAAATCGAATTTTTTTCAAGTATCCGGTTTTGAAACTAGGGGCCTCATATGATAGAATAAGAGACCCTATTCTCTTGGGTAACACTGAAAGAAAAAGATTAAGCGTCGAATCTAAATTGAATGGACAAAAAGTGAAACGAAGCAAGCCAACAAAAAAAGCATTCATTGTTATCATAAAAAATAAAATATGCTCGAAGCGGCAGCCTATACCCTGACGTACATGTGTTACCACCTTTGGTTCCATACTGTTCATCTTCCGTGGCACTCAGTTCAATTTACCGAAACTTTGCTTTGGAACATCCGATATAGTGTATTTATAGTAAATCCATTTCTATAAATACGCAATGTACGAGTAAAACCGGTTACTTAGTTGACCTCAATTATACTTAACCGGTCTTTATGATAATTTGGCTTCTTTTTTTTTTGCAAAACATATGGATTCAGTTTTTGGGGAGCTGTACTTCTTGCACATTTCATTTCACGGATTTTGAATCAATATTTTAACAGATCTGTGCCATAGTTTACTTCATACTTATATTACAAACCTTTTAGCACTAGCTTTAATTGGTGTGCTTTTGCAAATGACAAATCGGGGGAAAAAAACGTATTGCTTAAGATCTAAAAAAATTACAAAATGCGCCGTGATTTTTCGTACAAGATCTTAAACATGATTTCGATACTCAGAAATTTTCATTGCAACTGAAAAATAGGTGGACATTTAAAGCTCTAGTTAAAAGTATTGATTATGCATGTAGTTTGGTTAAAATAACTATGTAGTTTGGTTAAAATTACGCGACACGCTTCGTCAAAAGCATTTTTCATGTCTAGGAAAAAGCGTTTTTGTCATAAGTATACGTGCTCAGAGGAAAATCTCGAGTAAATATGTCACTTTGAATGTTTTCTGTATAAAACTAAATAATTGAGCATACAACTCTTGGTTTATCATAGTCAACCATCAGTCAAGTCAGGGTTATAAGTGGTCGATAGTCGTATTTTTGATCCTAAAATTTGATTCAGTGTCATTTTTAACATTTTATAAAAATAATATTTAAAACCCCTCATTTTACACACAGTTGTCAATTTTTGTGCCGAACTTCTTACACTAAGTTTACATATGCATTAGCATGATTTTTGAGATATTTTTTAATAAATACATAAATACTTAGCAATTGCCATAAGCAATTTGAATTATTTAGAGAAAGAGTACATTTTGATGACTAAACAAAAAAAAAAGTTTTTGGATAACCAATTTATTCTGACCTCTGTATAAAATCAATTAAGAATTCATTATGTACAAGAGGGTATATCAAAATTAAAAATTTAACTTGCAGACTCAACTACCGATTAATAAATGAATGGGATTATATGATTAAAATTATTATCAACAACCTTTCAATGAGCTTCTTATTTCATTTCATTGCTTAAGGCCTTCTCAGATGTAATGGAGACACGAGTGATAACAACTCTGTCGAAAGGATCGCGTTACCTTAGGAGAACCCTCCGGTAGGTCGTCTGGGCAATTAAGTCTTCTTACCCCACCCCTCAAAGGGGGACTCACGTCATAAAAAAAGGCAACGCATGCTTTATGACTGTATTTGGATCGTCATAAAATACGAAAGAAAAAAATAAAAATCTTTTAACCAATATTAGGTTGTCATGCGAAAAGAGCGACTCCGTCGGTGGCGGTTAATAGGCTGCATCTGGCCTTTGAAGAATCAGCGTTGAAATGGGATCGAGTTTGAAAGTTTACAGCTGCGTATATCCAGCTACTAATTGACAGACTATTTAACTTATCTAGAGTTTTTATCAGGCCCGTGTCCAGATTTTCATAAAGGGAGGGGTTTTAATCTTCCCTGGGGGGGGGGGGGAATTCAATCCCTCACAACCTTTATTAGTTTTACTACAAATTATCGATCCCAGTATGGCGTTCATGCACCTGTAAGTACTACTGTACCACCCCCCTCTTCCCCTAGAAGAATAATTCTGGCTGCTCAAGTGACCAAAGTATTCCTTCATTTTACAGGTTCACTTTTACCAAACCTTGTTTGTTTCTTTTTAATTAAATCCGTTAACTATGCGGTTTATTGCAACAAGTGTTAAAAACTCTGAACGAATTCTTTTTATGTAAGAGAATGAATATCAGATTTTATGTTCTGAAATAATGCTTAGAACGAGCCAATTGTAGATGCAAATTGCATTACTGAACACAATCACTAATACATCTTCATAGCTGCAACATATGCCAAATTCATCATTACCTCCTTACAATAAGCAATATTAATGCTTTATATTAGTAGATAATTCAACGGTTCTACCACCACAGTTTTTCCAAATTATTATTTCAGTCGGCAAAGCTTTAACAGTTGTAAATTACATAACATTTGAATGTTATGCAAAATTTTTTAAGTTATAAAAGTAGAAAGAAATGCAAGCGTTTAGGTCCAACTGAGTTGAATTAGAGGGGAAAAAATACAGAATTACGGAGTTAAAATTACAGAAAAACTTCAGAGAGAAAGGGGGGGGGGACGTTAAACGCAGGCTTTCATATTAAAGTTAATTTAAGTCAATTGTTTTCTTCATTTGACATACTTTTATTTTTTCAATGGGAGGGGTTTAACCCCTAAAACCCTCCCCTTGGACACGGCTCTGGTTTTCATCATTTTATGTGCGAGCAGTTACCGTCGAGTGGTTTCGTTGAATCAATTCTTGTTGATTTGAGTTAATAATTCCAATCCCGATCCCGATTCCCGCGGGATCCCGCAGGATATTTAGCGGGATCCCGCAGGATATTTAGCGGGATTTCGCCCTCAATCCCGTGGGATTCCCAATCCCGCAACTTTTTTTCCAGGTAAGCATTTTCCAGCTTTTGTCGCTCATTAAACGACTGTCTTCACAAGCATCACCTGAAGTGTGAATCTTCTTCCTCGTATATCTGCAACAATAACAAGAAAAACTGTATGTCTGTTATGACCAACGACGGATTTACCATTTAAGAACACTATAAAAATAGATTATATTTCTCTGAGAATGAATTAGTATTCTCATTCGAAGTTTTAGTTTGCATACGTTAGGCAATTGAGAAAATGCGTAAAATTTATAAGCATTTTCGAAAACCATCACTAAAATTTGAAATTCAGTAAATTACGCTTTAGAATAAACAGAGAACTTACATATTTCAAAACCCGCTGGAGTAGCCTGAATGCAATGTCGGAGCACTTCTGTAAGCTTTAGTAGTGCACTCAAAAACTTTAAACTACAAAAAGTGCCCTCTAAAGAAGAAAGCAATGAAAAATCTGACATTAAATATATATTCGCCACGTCTCTAAAAGGGGCGATAGAAAGTTGTATGAAACACAGTTTTGACTCGCATGACAGTGCAGTAGGTTAAGCTGATCATGTTTTTGAATTCCTCTTTAAAGTGAGAGGTAAAATTTGAGAAATTATCCAAACTTTTGCTGAGACTACGACTTGATGAAATCAAGCCGTATTTTCCCCTTGATGCAATGAATTCAATGCATCAAGGGGTATCATTCATTGTTCAGTTATTCATTGTATCAGTGAATTTAATTAAATTCACTGATACAATGACCAACGTTAATGAAGCAACAAGGGAAATTATCAATGCAAGTAAATTTGGATACAGCAAAACATACATCCAAGAGGCATCGTTTTTGTCCGGAATTTGCCGTTCTTGAGCCAGTATGAGGGGGGGGGGATCTATTTCAGAAGATGATGAAGTTAATGCGGACCTTTTTCTAACTGTCCACAATTATTTAATTTTAGTAAAACCAATTGCAGTGGAGCCACAGCACGTGTTTCCATCAAGTGCATTATTTTTAGAGCAAAAATCCTTTACCATCCCATACGAGCGGCATACTTTTGCTTACCAAACGATAAGTGCTAATTAGAATCTGACTTTGTAGTGCTTTGCAATTGTTGTACGGAATTTAAGAATACTATTAATTCAATTAATAAAAGCAGTCCTCCATAAAAAGCATAATTTTTTCTATTTAACGTAAAGATTTCATTTTTCGAAAAATTAAGTCAATCCCGCGGGATCCTGGGATCCCGCAGGATTGGCTCCTTGCAGTCCCGAAATCCCGCGGGACTGAATTCAGCGCGAGATTGGAAACCCTAATTAGAGTGATCCACCAACGCATTCAAAATCAGATCAATTTTGGTCTTTAGTAGGGATGCAACGATAAGAAAATAGGCCGATTACCGATTAATCGGCTGTTGAAAATCTGCCAGAGCAGATCATCAACAGACAGATCATGATGATTATTTTAGTTTCTCCAAGTGATTTTTTCCTTAACGATTCCGGCTTAAGAAATAGTTAAAAGTTTATTTTAAAAAAAAATTTGTCTCCATTTTCTTAATTTTCACAAAATAATTTCAAAATGTCATCCAAATTCTTTGAACCAATTTTTATATTATTTTTTATTAAGTTACATTATGCGAACCAGACATGAAAATTAAAAAAAAAAGGGTGACTGATGGCCAATAGGCTAATTAATAAGCACTTTCAATTAAAATTTATTTTTAAACTAGCCGCCTGCGGCGACCAGCTGATCCGCCTTTTTACGCCATTCGCCTTTTTGCGCCAGAGTTGCCGCCTTCGGCCGCTGCTTAGACAATTTAGCGACGGTATTAATCAATGTTTTTCTCTTTTTTCACAATATTATCATTCGCCTTTTTACACCGATGTTGCCGCCTTCGGCGGCTGCTTAAACAAATTTCGTGGCGGTATCAATTAATCTATATCTATGTATATCATTAGTAGTTTGAATAAAATATTTTCTAGATCTATCTCCAGTTCCGTGTTTTGGAATATTTTTAAATGAGGGGCAGACACAAACGACGTACTCTTCATGCAAATTTTGTTGAAAAATAACAAAAAGAAGTTCCACTTTTATGTGAAAGCATTTTTTTTCAAAGTCATGGTGTGTGTGGGGGGGGGGGCACTGACACCCCGTTGAAATTCCTTAAATGACGGGCATGCCTCTTTCTTGCTGTCCATCTGCTATATCGAACTCTATATTTGTCTATCTATCAATCTATACGATCTGCGCATATCTACCTCCTGACAGTACAATCTTTTTTTATTTATATAAGTATTCATTCGAAAACAAAAACATTTTTTGTCCACTCAACCTCTATCTATCTCTGTATCTACCTAACCTAACCGCCAATTCGTAACAGAAACGAAGATCATGCAAAAAATCGCGGGCTTTATTTATTTAATCAAAATAGCCCTCAAAAATAAAGGCTCTATGTTCCCCGTAGTGTTCAAAAAGTAGCGCTTGAAAAAAAAAAAAAAAAAAAAAAGTGAAGAGAAGGCAAGCGATTTCAGTTGGATCACGTGATGAGGTAAGCTCGGAACACAGCCGGGAAGCAAACAGCTTGTGTTGTGTTCTGCCATTAAAAAAATTGTAAAAAAAAAACTATTGCGTATTTTTCAAAACTTTTTTCTTCTGAAGGGGGCGGAATGTTTTTACTATTACCAACTAAAATTTTAGAATTGAGGGTTCAAACTTGTCGCAGGAGGGGTTTCGAAAAAAAACTAAACCCAAAAAAAAAAAGCAAAATAAAGGTTTTTTCAAAAATTCATAAAAAATACAAAAATTGCTCTATCTTCAAAAATCTACTATATCGACCTCTGCATTTGTCAATCTATCTATACGATCTATGCGTATCTACCTCTGACAGTAATTAACAATGTTTTCAAATCGCAGCGGCGCCCCCCCCCCCCAACCCCCGTTGTTGTTCTTTAAATAACGGGGTCTGTCTATCTCTCACTGTACATCGACCTGTAGATTTATCTTTCTCTAGATCCATGGAAATTTACCTCTGATAGTAATTAACAATCTTTTTTTAAAGAAAAAAAGTATTAATTCGAGAACAAAATTTAAAAAAAAAAAATAATTGTACACTCAATGTACAGTGGCTCCCAAAAGTGTTCGTACACCTTGAAATTTTGTAGCAAAACCAAAATAACGCAAAACTGAATTCGAATATGAAGTCCAATTTTTTTTCACACCATTCCTATGCCATTCTGAATAAAACCCAGTAGTTTTTTTCAAAATATTGCCAGATTTTATTTTTGAAATTTGTCGAAAAACGAAGAGACAGAGAAAAGATACGCCACAAAAGTCATCGTACACTGAAATATTTTCGAATAAATTCATAATTAAAATTATATATGTGGTTTTTTTTATTATTTTTGCATTGTAATGATACTATAAAGTCATTTGCCTTTGATTTTTTGTGTAATTATTCCCAAATATTCTGCTTATTATTTTAAAATGCCAGGTATGCGTAGAAAACAACAAACACGATTCGAAATTAGACTTTTTCCCCTCACAGTAGCCGTAAATTGATTTGAAATGTCTCTAAATTGGTTTATTTACACCATTCTATAGTGAAGTGCTTGATAAAATGCTTTAAAGGCAAGAGTCGGATCGAAAACAAGGCAAGAAGAGGTCAACTGGCAAAATTAACAAAGCGTGATCGGAGGTTTACAGTTAAAAAAAAAACATGAAAAATACACATTTCAGAACTGAAAAAGTTTCTGCAGAATTGAATGAAACATTTTACGTTTAATTTTTACCTAAAATTAATCGCCAAGGTTTCTGATTAGCTGTATTAAATGGGACCTATTCCCGCAGAAATTTTCTTGTTCGTGCGAAAAACAGTAAGCTTACGCTTTCCGTCGTAAAATCAATGATAAATAAGCTCAAAACGTTTTGGAACAACGTCTTATTTAGAGATGAAAATAAGTTCAACATTTTGGGTTAAATTGTTGTATAATTGTAAATGGAAGAAAAAACTGAGGAATTTAATCTTAAGAACTTAGTTGGATCAGTAAATCAGGATGGTGAAGGTGTTCTTGTGTGAGGGTGCATCTCAGCATAAGGATTTGGAAATTTGGAATTTTTTGGTGAAATAATGAATTATGATGTTCCTTTAAATATTTCAAAAAACAATTTCAAACTATTAGCCCAAAATTTGGTAATCGGAAACAACTTTGTTTTTTATCGATATAACGATAAGAAGCACACGTTCGCGTTTGATGCCTCAAAATTTGTCCTTAAGCTTAAACATATCTCTTCAATCGCCAGATTTAAACTTAATGGAATATATTTGGAGATATCTGGTGGCTAGATTACGAAAATACACCATTGAAACGAAAAGCGAACTAGAAACAGTAAGACTCGTAGTGTGGCTGAACACTTACTCAGAAATTGCACAAAAAAAAGAAAGAAAAAACAATGAAATCTATTCCCAGACGTTTAAAAGCTGTTGTTGTTACTGCATCATATTCTACTAAATAATAACTTAGTAAAAAATTAGATTATTTACTAATTTTTTGACATTTTTTCAAAGTGTACGAAGACTTTTGTGAGATAAAATTTCCCCCACTTTTTGGTTTTTGATTAAAAAAAATATGTTTTAATATTTTATTAAAAATTTTCATGTAGTTTTGTTAAAAATAGATCATAGATCTTATAATAAAATACCTATTCCGAAATATTAATTCTAACCAATGGATAAGGGCCTATTTCATTGAAAGTCGTAGGTGTACGAACACTTTTGGGAGCCACTGTATATCTATCTACCTATTCGATCCATCTCTAAATTTTCTCATCTATCTCTATTTATTTTGATCTAACCTCCAATCTTATTCCCTAACAAAAAGAAAATCATGCAAAAAAAGCGCGCTTACTTATTTATTAAAATGCACAAAAAATTGATGTCTTTGTGGTACCCGGAGTTTGCCGAAGTATAAAAATCATTGTTTTTATTGAAATTCAAAAAAAAAAAACTTTTATTCACATTATAGAACAAATTAATGTACCAAACCGCTAAAAGAAAAAGAGCTGAATTATATTACACAACAATGTATCAACTGAAACCAAATAAAAATAATTAATAAAACAAAAAATGCATTCCATGTCTATGGTTTTTAATATTAATAATCAAAGATATTTATGATCAAAATTTTAGCTTTAGCAATGACGAAGTCACAGCATGGCCAACTTCAGAACATCGCTAATAAAAAAACACAAGAATTTAAACGCACAGCTTGACATAATGCAAAGAAAATTCGTTCCTCCAATTACAATTTAGCGATTAAGATTTGATGCCTCATATCGAATCGAAATCCAAATAGTGACGTCAGAGGCATAAAAGATTGAAGAACGCTTTTTTTTGACCGATGCGTTGGAGAGACATAATGTGTTCAGCATTAAAAAAATTGTTAAAAAAAAACTATTGCGTATTTTTAAGAACTTTTTTCTTCTGAAGAGGGCGAAATGTTTTTACTATTACCAACTTAAATTTTAGAAATGGGGCTTTGATACTTCTCGCAGGATGATATTAGAAAAAAGTAAAACCCGGGAAAAAATGTAAATTAAAGGTGTTTTCAAAAATTCGTAAAAAATACAAAGATTGCTCTATCTTCAAATTTTTTTCATTCATCATATTTAAAATTAAATTTCCTACACTATAGTGCAAAAAATATTTGTGTGGTGCAATTGGTTTGTGGACTGTGAGGTAAAAAGTACTAAAAAGTTCAAAAAAACACATAAAACATTAAATAACTTTTTTTCTAATTAAAATATCAAAAATCGAAGCCCGAGGTGCACAACTTCAGCAAAAACTACACCTGTATACCAAATTTCATCTTTCTAGGCCTTCCCGTTTTCCCGGGATGCGCGCCACACACACACACACACACACACACACACACACACACACAAACATCTTATTTTATTATATATATAGATTATTAGTAGTCAGTAAATCCGCAACTTTCTCGTATAATTTAAGTATTAAGTAATTTTGAACCCCAATAGGTGTTGCTACTTCCAGTCCGACCATTCTCTCACTTTCACTCTGTAAATTTTACACGTTACAGAGAGTACATGTACATCAATGGCTTTGGGTTATGCATAGGGGAGACCGGGGTTAGTTGTTACACGGGGTACGTTGTTACATTCGAATTTAAAACTAACCGCCAGGAGAGACTGACTTTCCTTTGCAGTAGATAATAGCACTCACCCATCTGCATTCCCTGACAATCACTGGAGGGCTTGCAGTCAGTAGCATGGAGAGTGCTCAAGGAAAACTATTTTTTAAGTCTGGAAGTAATTTTTCTTTCCGCTGTTATTTTTCTATTAGTGACGAAGCCGTTGAAAATCACGAATTTATTTCTATACCACGTGAAAGCCTACATTTTTAAGGTAAGTCATATCTTACTTCAATCATATCTTACATCATTACTTCAATAGTTACATCATACTTACAAGTTTTGTACAAAGATATAATACCAGTAATGTGTGCCACGAACTAAAATGGCGTCGTATGGGGCAAGTTGTAACTATTTTGTTGGGGTTAGTTGTTACAAGTAACAATTTGCCCCATGCAAGTTTTAATTTAATATTATGTTTTCTTTTTAAATGTGATATGGCGGGGGATTATAAAAACAAGGCAGAATGGGGGTAAAACATCTAAAGAAACATACCTGGATGTAGCTAAAGAAGTAATTGCAGGTAGTTCATTACGAAAGGCAGTCGAGGGATTTCATGACGCTAGAGAGATTCTGCAGTAAGGTGAAAAATGCTAGTGGTGGAAAGTATTATTTCTGATCTGTTTTGTTGCATGATTTAATTCATATAAAATACTGTAGTTGGACGACGATAATAATAATAATTATTATAATTCTGATCTCTTTCGTTCTATGATTTAATTTATTGTTAATATGTATGGTTGAATAGGTAATAATAATAATTACAACAATGATAATAACAATAAATAATGTATTATTCGAATGTAGGTCTTTCTCCAACGATGCAGGCAGTGCAGAAGTGAAGACGGTTCGCAAGCGGAAATTATAGGTCAGCGCCACTTTAACAGATACATCAGTAAAAAATGTTTTGCAAGCCGAAGCTGGATAACAAAAATCTGTGAAAAGGAAATTGTGTCTAACAGAGAAGAAATCAACAGACACAAGGGCAAAAAAAAAAAAAAAAAAAAAAAAAAAAAAAAAAAAATGCAAAAAGTTGCGTCCAAACAGTGCGTCCTTCGGATGAAGATGATGAAGACTAGTTATGCATAGAGTACTCTAAACTGTACAGAGAATCCAAAAAACCAACTAAACGGCTTCAATGTCGTAATTGTGACAAATGGGCACATGATCGATGTGCTAAGTTCGATAAATTATATGCTTGTAAAATTTGTAATTCGAACAAGAATAAGTTTATTAGAATAAATCATTAATGAAGTAAATCCGTAAAGTCAAAAGTTTTTGATTTTTAACGTGGTTAAGAATTTTTTAAAATTTAACAGAATAAACCAGAAAATGTGTAAAATTCATTTCATTACTAAAATATATCTCATGTAACAACTAACCCCATATACTGTAACAACATGCCCCGTGGTGGGGTAAGTTGTTACAATCTACATCTATTCAAAAAACTTGAAATATTTTCGAGTAGTGGCCTCTAATCATTTTTTAAAAAATATGTTATGAATGCCAAACAATCTAGATGCATTTTAAAGTTTCATGCGTGTAAATAATTGAAATAGTTTAGCGTAAAAATTTTTTTGAAAAAAACTGTAACAATTATCCACGGTCTACCACTATTCTGCTCTCGTTTAAACCAAGCGGCAGGGGAACATTTCTTTCAACCAAGAGGGACCAAGGATTCTAAAAGCCATTGATGAATGACCTAGGACAGTAATAAATGTTTTTTGACAACAACAAATTGGCTCCTCCAGGCTTTGGAGATGTTGATTTACAAAATTTCCTGTGTATGTAATAGGTGTGGCAAATAGGGTCGCTAGGTTCCAATGTTATAAATATAAGTAATGGTAATTGTATTTTAATTCGCTGTTCTTTAGTTAAAAATATACTTAAATGTTTTTGCAGTTTTTAATTTTTAAAATATAAATTTTGAAAAATCCTCGATTACTCTAACATAAAAATATACTGTATTCTCCATACATAAATTATAAATTTAAAAAAATTCCAGAACGAAATAATGTAAAAATCTGTACTTTAAATTAGTTTTCTTCTATTTCAGTACATAGCCCTTTATTATCATCAAATTCTTCTTGCAATTTACAAGATTTAGAAAACGAAATGCGTAACTATCCTAACCTGTTGAACCTTTTGTCTATATCTGGTCTGCAACAACGCAAAAAACTTGACATCTATGGATATATGCTCGCCTTTCATCACTGTTAGACAAATGCCATATTAGGGACAAAAATGCTGTTCGTTTATTAACATTCTATGTAGATGCAGTAAATGTAAATTCAAATGACCTTGTTATCAGTCGTACATCCCTTAAGAGAGAAAGAGGAAATCTTCGAGAGGTAAAATCAAATTTCATGAATTTAAATTTAGATTTTTTTCAGTTATTCACTGGGATATAGTGCTACATCCAGATGTAACTGGAAAAAAAAAAATTCCGCCGATAGGCTGGCTTACCTTGATAGCTTCAGGACCCAATATTGAACAGCTACTCGTAATTCCTGATATATTTCTTCAGTTGTACATGACATCTTAGATGATTGCTCTTTATTGCTAAATGTTCAAGGTGTAGTGTTTGATACAACGGCTTGTAATATTGGCCGTATAATTTGTGCATGCAATTTTTTAGAGAAAAATTGAACTGTGATGTATTACATTTAAATTGCCATTATCATGCACTTAAAATCTTACTGCAGAGTGTGTCTTTAAAGAAGTTCTTGCCTTTCTTGGTTCTAGACCCGATATTACATTATTTAAGCGCTTCAAAATTTTGTGGAAAAATCTCCATCATTCAGAACTTCTAACATTTCAATTAAGTACACACACCACTTAATTTCTAAAAGACGAAGGTGATGATATATTATTGTTCGTAAAAAGCGGATTTGACAGAGATTATCGAGAATTCTCATAACTTGTAATAATATTTCCTGCTTAAGTCCCTCCTACAGGGATATGTTTTCGGCAACCTGGTGGTTATCCCTGAGCCAGATGGGTGGCAAAAGGAATTTATTGTTTGAAATTTATATATTTAGGAAACAACTTAAATTCACCTCACAAGAAGAGAAAGCCCGTAAATGCTGTTTTACAGCGGTGTTTTACAGTTAAATGCTGTATGAAGATATGGTTTGTCGCAGCAACCCAATCTAGGCCCCTTTAAATAATATAATGTGTCTAAAAAACTAGCAGTGTACAAAATGATGACAAACATGCAGCAGAAGCAGTAACTGGAAAATTCATAAATCACTTTGGTATTTAGGGGATGAACTAGTAGCTTTGTCCGTATTTGACGAAGGAATTAATTTTGAAGATGGGAAACGACTACTCCAAAAAATGCTTGCTGGTAAGGAAGACGTTTCTGATGATTGTATAAAAAAATTTCAGATAGCAGTAGATGCAATAAAACTGTTTGATAAGTTACAATCACCAAAAGATGTTTTCCTATTTGATCCTGATTCAGGGCAAAATAAATGAATTTAAAGGGAAGATATGTCGTTAAAATGCTGAAAGTTGTGAATGATACAACTGAAAGAGGAGCAAAATTAATGGTAGAATTTCACAATAAATTTACCAAATATGAGTCACAAGAGCAATTGATTTTACAGACAGTTCAAGATTATCGGAAAAAATGCACACGGTTGAGATACATTGAGAAAAGCGTACGATTAAGGTAAATTTTGTAAGGTACTTTTTCATTCTTATTCAATGTAAAATCTTCAGATCATATGAAGTAATTAAAATGATTAATTTTAGTGCTATGTCACAGTAAAAATATTTTTCAAACCTAGGAGAAACGATGTACGGGGTCTTAAGTAAAAACTCGAAGATTTGTGAGGAAATTATCAGAAGTGTTAAAGCTAAACGTCCTGGGGGCACGTGTTATCATTGACCGATCGAGTTCAAATTCTGCACAGTTTACTTTTTATTAAAGTGTCACAAAACTAGGGGGCGTCACTTGTTGAATTCCGGAAAAAAAACTTTTTCCCATATAAACAAGGACCAGCCTAATATATATATATATATATATATATTTGTTGGTTGATTTGATTTTTATGGCGCAAGAGCCCTTGAGGGCTAGATGACAGTGATGAAGAAGATCACTAAATAGTTTGTTTTAAATTAGCAATAAGTAATATGATTTTTAGTTTATCCTATAAAATGATCTTTAATTATTTTTTGTGATTTTCTTATTTTTAAAGTGTTTTAAGATAAATAAAATATTTAAATTTGGTTAAATATCTATTTCACTTACTATTTGGTACCTTTTTAATACGCGTGAACATGCGCCACTCGATGCGTAAACTTGCTCCGTATTCGGGGCAACCGACTTGGACTCAAAAAACATTTTTTACGGTTAAAAACACAAGCTGAGCAACATCTGAATATACAAATTTCGACTCCATTAACTTATTCATAAAACCACAATGTCTAAAATTTCCTAGGTTTAAACATAAAAATTAGAAAATTCATTGAAAAAAATCCTTGTCAATTTTCCCCCGTTCTGCCCTATATTTTAAGTTTTGTAAAGTTTAAAAGTTTATAAAATAATCTTGCAAATATCCTTTTCATTTTATTAAATAGAAGTATGTTGTTACAAGAAATAAATATAGAAAAGTAAGTTCCAAAACATATCTAGAATATTATGTGTTTTATCATATTATATAACAAGCTTTTTGCATACTACTGTTTTTCAACAGCTCTAAAAGGATGCCTGAGTGTTGCTGAAGGCTTTTTCAGTACACCATTTGTAGAGTACTGCGAAGTCACATAATAAGCAACTATCGTTTGGTACACTAAAGTGTGCCCTTAACTTCGTATGGGATGGGAAGGGATTTTTGCCCAAAAGTAATGCGATTGATTAAAACGCGAGCTATGGCTCAACAGCAGTTAGTTTTACAAAGTTGAAATTGTGGATATTTAGCAAAAGATCTCATCGTACCACATGACCTTCTAATAATTTTTCTAAAATGTTTCTTTTCTTATGGGAGTCAGGCTTGGCTTTTGTTCAAGAACTGCAAATTTCGGACACATATGATATGTTTCATTTGTGTACTGCTACATTAACGTTGACCATTGTATCATTGTATTTGATTCATTACAGCAGTGAGTGAAAGCTGATTGGTATCACCAAGTCACAGTCTTAGTAAAGGTTTTTTTTATAAAACTATATATCAGTCACAAAGACATCAACAAGCACTTTCTACAGGTTAGAAAGAATAAATAATGATAGATTTTTCATTGCTTTCTTCTTCAGAGAAAACTATTGTGCACTTTTCGTACCTTAAGCTTACTGAAGCGTTCCAACATTGTATTCTGGCTTACTCCAGCGGGTTTTGCAATCTGTACTGCACTTTCTCAATTTTTTCTGAAACACAAATTTCTGGGTTTTAAATTTTAGTGACTGTTTTCGAGAGCGTTTATAATTTTCAAGCATTTTCTCAATTGCTGAACGTATGAAACTGAAACCTTAAATGATAATACAAATTCATTTTCATCATATCGAAGTTTTTCTTGTTCTTCTTGCAGAAATACGAGGAAGCTGATGCAAACTTCAAATAATGCTTGTGAAAATATTCGTTTTATGAGCGGCAAAACTTGGAAAACGTTTGCATAGAAAATCTTTGCGGGATTGGATATCTTGCGGGATTTCGCTCTTAATCCCGCAAAATATCATGCGGGATCCGGATGATTCGGGATTGGAAACCCTGTTTATAACTGGGCTTTTTTTTTTAATGAATATCATGGAAGTTTAGAATAAATGCGGGAGACCCATATATTTTTTATGAAGTTGTTTTCCCTATACTTTTTTCTCCGACATTATTGTGCACATTTTTCAACTTGAAAATTTTGTAACATTTTTCCTGATATGGAAAAAAATTAGAAAAAATTGATTTTTTGAAGAAAGTTATTAAGTTTAAACCTCGTGCGGGACACCTAAATATTTTTTGATTCGGAATTTTTTTTAATGTAATATGTGGGTCGGTAGAGGCAATTTTTTTATCAACTTGACAAATTGAATTTCGAAAAAAAAAAAGTTTTTTTCGATACACTCTAGTGTTCAGTAAGGAGGGTGGAAAAACCTTTTTTTTTCTAATCAATATCTAATAGCGCGGAAAACTTGCGAATTGGAATCGTAAAAACAGGAATAATAATTTAAAAAAATATAAATTGTTTTTCAAATCGCGTAAGAACCCTCAAGTTGAGAAAAAATAGAAAACAATCTGCAATTTTTAAAGACTTATTTTTTTTTATAAAATAATTTACTTCGTTTCTAATAGTATAAAAAATACACTTTGAAACTACTACAATGATTAAAAAAAACTTGGGGGCAAATTATCGATCATATGAATTCGCGCAGAAAGCCTTAAAATATCATTTTAAAAATACAGTCAGTTAATTTCTATACTGGCCGGGAAAAAAAGAATTTTTCACAGCAGTAAAAAGTCTGCATTTGAGCACTTTGTAGCACAAATATACTTGATTTTCTCAGTAAGTGGATACAAACCCGTAAAATCCCGAAACGTTCTGCGGAAATAGTCAGTAACATTTCGATTTCTTTAGCGTCATTAAACGAAATTAAAGTTGTATCGATTAATTAACTAACACCGTCATCTATTAGAGATTCATGGAACTAAACAATCAATAGCCACTAGTATTGTATAATTAACATTACATTTGCGATAGCAAAGAATAAAAAGTGTCCTATCTTTTAAGTTTTGTTAAATAACATAGATGTGAAATTTGATTAAAATCGGTTCAATAGTTTCGGAGTTTACCCCGAACATACATCGTGACGCGAGATTTTTATATATCTATATAGATTTTCGTAAAAATATCACTTATATTCACGAAGATTTAAGCATTTCTTTTAAAAATACCAACTTTTCTCGCAGGTTTACCACAAACCATAACAACCTTTCAGAAATGTTGACAGCATGCAAGCGAAACATAATAATTACATTTGGTATTAAAAGATTGAAATCTTGAAATATATGAACGTTTAAAGCAATTACATTTTCACTGCGTAAGCGCGAAATATAGGAATTTATTACCTTCATAATCCAAAGCCTAAGTAGATCCTGCAACTCCATAGCAAAATTAGTTCAATATCTTCAAAGTTTAAAACGCTATCAGCGATCTAATGAGCCGAATTTCAATTATTCTTGGATAGGCGACGAATCGTAAGGGGTCGTTCGCAAACCGGCTGTTATCGGGCAGATTGATTCATGGTAAAAACGGATTAATTGTTTCATGATAAAAACGAATTCCTTTTTTATTTTTAAAGATATTGAACTGGAATTTTATTATGAGTTGCAGGATCTACCTGGGCGTTGGATTATGAAGGTTATACGTTGCTATCTTTCGCGCATATGCAGTGAAAATTTAATTGCTTTGAACGTTCATATATTTCATTAAATTTTACTATCCTTTACGTTCAGATATTATTCTTATATTTCCGTCAAATATTCTGAAAGTTTAGAAAAGGTTGACGAAAACGCTGCGATTTATGAACCAAAACCATCAAATTAAATTTATCTTTATTAAATAAATGAACCGAATGCTTTTCCTTTTCTGCCGCGTCGACGAACTTCAGTGGTCGAGTTTTCTCGCAAAACTGTTCCATGCGGCAAGTGATGACAGTCTTCGTCGTTAACATCATTTGATACCTTTTTTTTTCACATTTTCTCAAAACATCTTCATATGCTTGAATTTTTCCATTGGTCTTTAGTTTTCCACTGTAGAGCTCAGTTCTTTTTCTTTTTCTGCCATCTTTCTATTTGTCGGAAGAGGTGACTCAAACAGGGTAGCGAAACTTCATATCTTCCGTCTGGTTCTCTTTTCAAGGATGCCAAAAGTTGTTCTTCAGCGGCTTCTAATATTGAAGTTGCAACCTATTAAATGTTCATATTTTGGCTATTGGATATTGATAATTGACCCTCAAAACTAAAAAATTCTTCCGAATTTTAAACACCGTGGTTGATTTTTAATGAATTTTTAAAAATCCACGCGCAAAAGTGCGCGCTTCTGAAACGTCACGAGCGTACGTCACAGGGCGCGAATGGGCAGCCTTCCGCCGAAGATCCCTTGTTTTCGCTAGGGACATTTTGAGCGCGCTGATATTTTTATTTTTTAGAAATTCAATAATCCTTTTGAACACACTATGGAGGCCGGATTCGTTAAAGCACAATCTAAATAATCTTCCTCTTGTAACATCAATGAGGATATTCGAATATTTCCGACAGGATGAGAGGTTTAATGTTCCAGAAACGCGAGGAGTTAAATGCGAGAAGAAAGCCTTTTACGTTTCGTCTTCGAAGTCGAATGCGTGACCTTCACTTCTCCCCTATCGGAAGAGGGGATGACGTCACTTCCTATGCCATTTAACGTCATAAGAGCTTGAACTTTAAAAATTAATTAAAAAAAACTACTTATCGTATCGCAAAAATGTTTTCACCTATGATGTTCATACATGTTACTCTATCATATAAAAATAAAATTGAAAAATCGAAAATTTCCCTATTCTTGTTTCGCCTGCCTCTCCGCGGGATCAGTAATGCCTAATGCATCTAAGTCAAAGAGATCACTAATTTTCCTTTCAGACCATAGTAGGGTCAAAGCTGACAGTATTCCGCATTCTGCTTCCTTTATGAGCGGATATCTTCCCCATCAAAGTCCAACCTAGACGTGTTTCTATGGCTACCGCTCCACGTTTTAATTGAATAATCTTTCCCGTTGAAAGTTTAACATAGATATCTTCTCCGATCAAATAACGAATTTCTTTGTCATAAGGCTGTGCAGCTCTATTGGAATTTTCCAAATCTGACAACATGATTCTGTGTTGATTTGCTTCGCGAGCCCAAATAGAATTTCAGAGCAAATTTAAATGTCATCATAAACATCAAAATTACACAAATAATTACGATTCAAATTGCTTAAGTGTATTTCGTAGCAATTGTGATTTCTTACGCCATCCCCCAAACAAGCTATGACTCATCTTTTCTTCCCCCTTTGTTACATAATCGATTTTATTAGCCATCAATTGAGTCAGGTATGAGTGCTGGCTTCCGCAATCAAAGGCGGCCCGAGTGATATGTTCCTTTCCACTAATTTTATTAATTAGTCGAACAACAAGAGTCTGCATTAAAACATCATGCTTGTACATTCCGTTAGACAAAACATGATCGTTTTCAGACATGTTCCCTTTCAAAAATATTTCATTATCTTCTGCACTTTTAATTCAAAATAATGAAAAAATAACTCTTAAAAAGAGTGAAATATATTGCGGGTGCATTCATTCTTTCTGAGTGCTAGCTTTATCGAAAAAAGACGCTTTACGAAAAAACCAAGACTAAAATTCGTCCTTATTGACGTGAAATTCGGAAACACTCCATTTGATGAGCAAAAATAAAAACATTCTTTAAAAGAAGGACTCAAAAACATTTTCATTGGTTCGATTCTGTCACGTGATTTTGTTTAGGGAGAATCTTCTATACCTCCACGTTCGGCTTAACTAACGTTGGTTGCGAATACCAAGTGGATGTCGCTATCTAAATGTCTTCATTTAATGAATTTAAACAATATTTGTTGCAGAATGAGATTTCTGAAGGAAATGCACAAAAACTGCATGGTAAGTGCGAAGAATTTTCTTTTTTATTAAAACTTGTAACGGTTGATATTTCTTGAACTGCTCGTATATCGTTACAAATCACCCACATGCAATATTACGTACAATTCCCAATCTAAAGATTGAAACGGATCATATGTGTAACGGGCCATTCCTTAATTAAGTAAGGGTCCTGAGGGAGAGGGAGGGGGGAAATTCTCTATATACCCTTGCTTGGAGAGGGGGGGGGGGGGTAGATCCATTCTTACGTAATCTTTCCCAAGCCGATATTTTATATAGAAATCCGCGTTCAAGTGGTTTGGCAAATATTATATTTCATTTGCTTCAGGAAGGTAAAAGTATGTATTATAGGATGAGCTGTTTTTACTTGTGTTTCAAAGAATGAAACGTGTAAAATATAATAAAAGAATCGCACTGTGTTTTGCATGTCTTATTTTTAATTATTACCGCATCATATACAAAAATTATGTGTCGAAAAAACATTCGGTCTAGATTCCTTACAGTAAACATTTCTTTACTCAAAAATGTTTTAAAAAAATAATGATAGTTAATTTAAGAACGATCCCAGTGATGTAATATTTGTTATTTTATTAATATGAAGAAAAAAAAGAATCTTACGTCAGATGGGGGGGGGGGGATTGAGTCTTACATACCCGTACATAGGGGGAAGGGAAGGTCAAAAATTGCCAAAATTGTCCTTATGTAATTAATGAATGGCCCCGAAGAAACAAAATTGAATTCAAACGTATCTTGTTACAATTTATGAGTGACTTTTTAAATTAATTTGGACTGATGTAACTTTTAAAACATTATTAATGTTAAAAGGCAGACCGAGAATATCAATATAGAGATTCAAAATTTTAAATCTATTTATTTGGAACTGTGTGGGGTTTTTTAATTTTATTTCAATCTTTAGATTGGGAATTGTACGTAATATTGCGCATGGGTGATTTGTAACGATATACGAGTAGTTCAAGAAATATTACCAGTTAAAGTTTTAATAAAAAAGAAAATTCTTCGTACTTACCATACAGTTTTTGTGCATCCTCTTCGGAAACATTAAAAACAGTTTTTTTTCCTCTTTTTAACTTAAAAACTAATTTTTTTTCAAATCAAATAACAGTTTTAAAAACAGTTTTAAATTCAAATACACAGTATAAGCACATGTAAACACGTTTAAAAAACAATTTCAACAAATAAGAGTGAAATGATTTTACCTATTTTATTCTAAAAAAGAGTGAAATAGCGGCTTTCCAAAACGGAAAGCAGCCATTCATTTAGTATATTAATTTAGTCTTAAAAAAGAGTGAAAAACACTTATCAAAAGGGCAGTGGCGCAGCCAGAAAATTTTTCTGGGAGGGGTTTTCAAAATCGAAAATTGTTGCTTCCTTTTCAAGTCATTTACAAAGCGTAATTATTCAATATCAAAGAATTTCTACAGATTATTAATTATTCATTAAAAATAACTGCTTAAAAATAATTAATAATTCGTATTAATATCACTATGAAACGAAGAAAGTGGGAAAAAGGGCAGAATATTTATTATTAGTTTTACTTTAATCTTACATCATTTTCTGTGTGTTTTGCGCGAGATCATTTAAATCCTCCTCCTCAAGTACATTCATGTCTTTATGACTGTCAGATGCTAGCTAATAACGGTTTCGATCTTTCGATGAGAATTGGTTAAGAGCCTTAGTAAAACCGGTGCGGTAAGCTTCCTCTCTTTAGATGTCCCCAAAAAGGATTTGTGCAATGATGGAAGTGCCGAGGGACCATGATACCCTGTAGAGTTTTATTGACACCATTTTAGCTATCTTATACCAGTGGCGACGTCATCATGAAATACAACTTTTATATTTAAGAATTGAAAAGTAATTTCTGACTGCTTCCCGATCATTAAAAGCAGTAAGATATTTTGTTGAAACCTACGAGTATTCCGCTTGGAAAAACTCAAATACTCTGCTTTTTCCCTTGATTTTAACGGAGGAAATGAATGTGCTTGTGTTCTGGGAGGGGTTTTAACCCCAAAACCCCTCCCGTGGCTGCGCCACTGCAAAAGGGAGTGAAATTAGCTTATCCAAAAGGAGTGAAAATAACCGCTCCGCAAAAGGAATGAAATTCACTCCTATAAGGAAAGTGCGTTTTCGATACTGGAAAGGAGTGAAAATTTACTCAGTCTGAGTTAAAATCGCTGGAATTTTTTAAGAGAGTGAATGAACGTGCATTTGCGAGCACAGTACAGAAAAATGCCTTTTAGAACATTTGGAACATCGCACATTACTCTTGCACATTTTTGCAGTGTGATCTCCCCGCTTTAAACATATAAATTACGCAAAAAATCTCTTTTATCTTTCCACGGCATTTCCTTAAACAGCTTACATTCCGAAATAAAACGAGAAGAATCTTTACATAAAATGCATTCTTTTTTCTGTTTAGTTTCATTTATAAAACTGGTCGCAGTTGGAATATTAGCAGACTTATCGGCGCGAGCAGTTGTCGCCGGATTTTATTCTGCGTGGGGAGGATTTACTTCAAGGTCAAGACTGATTTGATATGCATTCGCGTTTTCCCAGCTCGTAATTTCAGCCTTCAATATTTCTAAAATTAGTCCAGTCAATGAAGGCAAAAAAATAGGCTTTTTCGCAAGTAATTTAGGGAAAGCTGAATTTTTTCAGGATGTTAGCAAATAAAGTATAAGATAAAAAAATACAAAGTCCCGACCCCCATCCCTCTTGCTTCCCTCCTCCCACCCCCTCCGAAACATTGCAAGAGCAGTACTATGATTATACGCTTTTCGTGTCGCAACTAATTAGGGGAAAGCTGAATTTTGGCAGGATGTTAGTACATAAAGTATACACTAAAAAACACTAAGTTCCGACCCCCACCTCTTGCCTCCCCCACCTTCTCCGAAACACTGCAAGAGCAGTACTATGATCATATTCTTTTCGTGTCGCAACTAATTAAGAGAAAGCTGAATCTTGGCAGGACGTTAGTAAATAAAGAAAACACTAAAAAACACAAAGTCTCGACCCCCACCCCTCTTGCTTTCCTCCCCACCCTCTCCAAAGCACTTAGAACATCAAGAGCAGTGTTATGATTATACATTTTTCTTTTCGCAACTAATTAAGATAAAGCTGAATTTTTGCACGATGTTAGTACATAAAGTGTACACTAAAACCTTGACAATTCCGACCCCAACCCCTCTTGCTGCTCCCCCGTCACCCTCCTTCCGAAACATTGCACACTGATCAGTTCAGTACTATGATTATACACGTACAGCTTGAAAATTTATGATGTTACCGGAATGTTACTTTTTTTTTATTTCACTCCTGACAATATTGTAAACCAGTGGTGCCCAACCTAAGCCCCAGGGGCCGTATCTGGCCCGCGAAGCTGATCCGTGTTGCCCGTTGTTTTGTGAAATGTTACAACTCGAAGAGCACGATTAATGACAATGTTACAAATTGTTAGCCAAATATTTAGAAATTGGTTTCTGAAAACATTGTTGGGGACCACTGTTATACACAAATTCTGAAACATACACTTTTTATGTGGATAGCTCAGTTTCACCATTTTACCAACTTAATCATATGCAGAAAACTCGCAACAAAAACCAATAAGTAACTTCAACAAATTAATAGCTTTTCATCATTACGTCTTGGAAAGAAATGTTTAAACAAAATTTATAGATAATAATATGATAATAATCATTTTCTTGAAATGGATCAACAATGTAATGATGTTCACTTAAAGTTTTTACTACTAAATGCAATTTATTAGTTACAAAAGTTTATAATTCTTTTGTGTCGGCGATAGTCTACGAAATAATGTTAATGCTTGGCTAACTATTTAAGCTTTAAATAAATCAGGAACAGTATATTTTAACTTTGATTATTTTCTCGCTGCGGATATTATTAACGTTTAATATTACTTTTGGTAATATTTTTTTAAGTCTTATGTAAGAGACCATCTTCTAATATTTCGTTGGTTTGATATGAAATATTGTTACAGTGCATTTCCACTACAGTGTCCACACATAGACGTACAATCGAACCTAGCTTTACGACAAATATAGTTTGAAACACATAATGTTTTCAATTGCAAGATATTTATTGGAGAAGTTCACTTGAAGCTGAGGTAATCTTCATGAACTTAGGAATCAGTCTGTTGCATGAAGTATGATGCCAACCCCACTCTTCTGGGGGACGTTCAAAACTTAACCAAGTTTGAATCTGGTGTTGACTCTAAAAACTCTGGTGGAAACCTAAAAAAGATGTTGACGAGTGACGTTTGAAGTTGGTGGAAGTTTTGATAGATCAAAAGTGGACTTTAGGGACATTTTTGCGATTACTTGCTTTTCACAAACTTTTATTCAAACTTGGTTAGGTTTTAAATTTCCAGCAGAAGAATGGGTTTGGAAATATATTTCAAGCAACAGACTGATTCCTAAGATCGTGACGATCGTGCTCCAAGTGAAATTCTCCTACTTATATCTTGCAACTGTAAAACATTGTGTTACAAACTGTAGCTGTCGTAAAACTGGGTTCGATTGTACGTCTATGTGTGAACATTGTAGTGGAATGCATTGTAACAGTATTTCAGGCCAAGCCAACAAACTGTTAGATGACCCCTTATATAAAAAAAAAATTGTAGTTATAATAACTTCATGCTTTTTTTTTTTTTTTTTTTAATGCAACCTGTTTTGCAGAAACCAGTTACAACATAGTCTTCGAGTGGTAACATTTCGCAAAACAACGGTTCGTATTGATCATTTTCATGGGCCGGATGTGACCCATGGGCCGTAGGTTGGGCACCACTGGTTTATAATATTGAAAGATATGAAATAAAAAAAAGGAATACTCCGGTATCATCATTAGTTTTCGAGCTGTAAGCGTATTATTATGATACTAATCTTGCAATGTTTCGGACGGGGCGGGGGGGGGGAAGCAATAGGGGTAGGGACTTTGTGTTTTTTTAGTGTATACTTTGTATACTAACATCTTGAAAAAAAAATCAGCTTTCCCCCTACTTAGTTGGGACATGAAAAGCGTATAATCATAGTACTGCTCTTGCAATGCTTCGAAAGGGGTGGAGAAGGGGGGAGGAGAAAGAGAGGGGGACGGGACTTTGTCTTATTTTAGTGTATACTTTTTGTACTAACATCTTGAAAAACATCCGCTTTCCGCAAATTAGTTGCGACACGAAAAGCTCTTGCAATGGTTCGGTGGGGGTGGGGAGGAAAGTAAGAGGGGTGGGGATCGGGACTTTGTACTTTTTTAAAGAATACATTAGGTACTAACTTCCTGCCAAAATTTAGCTTTCCCTATAATTAGTTGCGACATGAAATCCAAAGGCAAACATTTCATTATAACGAGACACAATAATGAGTCATTTTCATAGTTTTCACCTAAATTTCGTAATTCAGTTTGAGATGTGTCTAACATTTTCCTGAGGGCAAAAACATCTTTTGAGCTTTTTATCGGGCTTAAGGATAATAATTTATTCATGCGAAATGATATAACCAAAGATTTGTCTCCGTATCTATTCTGAAGTGCGTTGGATAGCCGATTCATAATTATTGTTCGTTAAAGTGAATCCTATAATTATATCGGAAGCACTTGCAGATAAAAATGGTTTCAAATAACAAAATTTATCAACATTTGACAATTGTTCATTTCTATGAATAGCCGATTCAAATTGATCCCAAAATCTGTTCCAATCACCGGGATCACCAGTGAAATTCTCGATCGTAATTTAATGAGGGTTTCGGGTTTACTTTTAACAATAATTCTATCCGTTATTTCAACTTCTGAACTCTTCTGAACATTCCCGTTTGTTACGGAGATCGTAGGTGTGATGGGATATTTACATTTTTCAATAGCCCTTTTCACTTTACCTCTCGATTTTACTCATTTGGTTAGATATTCATCACATTAAACTACTTGACTTTCAAGCTCCTTAGCGTCGACAATTTCTTTCTGAACTTCAGAATCTAATTCTACCAACTGATTTTCTTTTAAGGATAATTCATCCAAAGATTCTTGTAGTTGATCTAAGTCGGGGTCGTCAATCAAAAGTGTTCCGATTTTTGTTAATAGTTTCGTAGCAGGGCTTCGTACCGTTTTTATTTTGCTGCTTCCATTTTAAATTAGAATTCTAACTGTGATGTCTTTGTTATTTCTATAAATTTCTTAACAAAAATAATGAAAGTGGTTTTTTCAATCATTCATTATCACAATTCAACTTTACAATTCCGTTAGATTCTAATTCTAAATGTATTTCCGTTTCCTTATTGAGGTTTAATATTCATAATAATCAACAATTTAAATTATTGTAAAGCGGTCCTGTCACGGACGCCATTATTTAGCAAACACAACCTTCTAAACATATTGTAAATACAATTCTAAATTGAAACTAGATTAGAATAAGTTGCTTACCCGTTTAGGCTCGTTTGCTGGTGTTCTTCGCAGTAGAATAAGTAAATCTCCTAGTATGGAAGACAGCAACGTATTTTAATGATCACACACACAAAACTATGTACACCTTTCTACAAATATATTTACAACATTTACTTATTTTCATGATAACACATAACGCTTCGTCCGACGCTCACAGTTCGGTTTTGTTGATAGTTAACTAAATCTCTGGTGACGAGAGTTCTTTTTGGTGGGAGCTAGTTTCGCGCCCTCTACGCGATATCGATAACGAAGTGTGTAAAATATATTCTCAATTTGATTCCGTGCTTCTTAGAATCTTTTCTTCAGACTTGACGGTCCTTACATCCAGCAATCATAAGAACTGTCTTTTTCTTTATAATTTAAAGAAATGAATCCAAAGAGGAGTTGAGGCAATGAAACTTGTGGAGCAAGTCTCAAATTTGGGCTTGTTCTTGTTTTACAGAATCATCTGTTATTAATAACACACCAGAAACTGCTTGAAATACACCACCAGCTCAGTCATTTCAGCCGAGGACTGCAGTTTCGTGCTTATTAGCACTCATCAGCCCGGCATAGGAAAGTGACTGAGCTGGAGATGGAAAACCTCTTAAGGAAGCCAAGAGCGCCAAACAAACTGGTAGCTAATATAGAATTAGCACAGACCAGACGAGTGACCGAAGCAATGCTAATTCTATATTAGCTACCAGTTTGTTTGGCGCTCTTGGCTTCCTTAAGAGGTTTTCCATCTCTAGCTCAGTCACTTTCCTATGCCGGGCTGATGAGTGCTAATAAGCACGAAACTGCAGTCCTCGGCTGAAATAACTGAGCTGGTGGTGTATTTCATGCATTTCTGCTTTAGCCCTGGCTAATGAGCAGTAATTTACTGAATACACCAGAAACTCAAATCTCTTTTCAATACTTTTAGCTAGGACATTGTCGAAAGCTTTCTTCGCTGATACTATGCATGTTTGAAATATTTTTTCAACAAAAACGGAACAAACGTTCTTTAGGAAGAAACTATTCTCCCAATCTTTACTTTTTCAATGACTCCTTACTTTATACGTTAAAATAAAAAAAAGTTCGCTTTTCATAGGAGCTCCCACAGCCCCACCCTCAACTCCGTGCCCAGTTTGCAGCACTTCTATTTCAGCTTTTGATAAATAATTTTTAAAAAAAATCGTTCCTTTGATTTTCTCAACCCTTGTCCTAG
The DNA here is from genome assembly GCF_026930045.1 of Uloborus diversus. Taxonomy (NCBI): domain Eukaryota; kingdom Metazoa; phylum Arthropoda; class Arachnida; order Araneae; family Uloboridae; genus Uloborus; species Uloborus diversus. The sequence continues at coordinate 218,475,866 of NC_072733.1, forward strand.
TCTTCCCTCGTGAGAAAGTGGAAGGGAACCAAAATGTCAGAGTTTTAAAACATGCAAATAAAATCAAGTTTTTTCTTGATTTTGCTGTATTTTTTAAAATGCTTTTTGCATAGCTTAAGCAACATAATATTTAATTTTTATGTGCCAGTTAATGAAAAATTATAATCCCTCGACTTATCTGTACCACGTGATTCTTTACTTTTTCTCTCTGAATGGTTTTTCGAAAATTGATTGTTTGTTTAAAAATGATTCTTACATTCACGATTGAGTATGAGTGCGTCATCTCTGTTTCAATATAAAAACATTTAATGAAATTTGAATTGCAATATTTCTAAATTCAAGAATCGTCTATTTTTCTGTCTGAGCATGTCTTTTAATGCTTATGTTTCTCAAACTTTTGAACGGTCATTTACTTTCCTGCTCCATACACGAAAAAAAATTGTACTATTTACCGGCTAACTAAAAATTGCTGTTGTGATGAATCACTTAAATAACCAACGCTTTGAAAGCTAGTTCCGGTAAGGGACTAGGATTTCTTCTCAAGCGCACAATGCGTTTCTGACCTGTTATGCTTAGTAGAAAAGACCATACCTATTTTGATAGAAATAAGAGCTCTAAACATCTTCAAATTTTATTTTTTGGATTTTAAACTACTGACTTTCCAGAAGCAGTTGGTTCATTATTGCTCTCAACCCTATCATTCTGGGAAAGAAAGAAACGACGGTTGAAAACTTCACTAATGATGCTCTTATTGTGATCCTACTGGGATATTTGAGCTAAGCGTCCACCATTGATACTGCGGGTGCAATTGGCGTCAGACGTTTTCGTCCCGTAATTGCTTTGATGAGAAAAGTTAATGGAAATAGTCTGCAATGCCACATGCCATTCAGCGTTTCATTGTCTGTCAGACATTGCACTGTCGGAATCATTTCAAGCATACCAACAAAGTTATGTTCCATTTTGAATCTTTAAAGTTATGGATCTTATTACAAAGTTATGGATCTTTAAGAATGGAAGGAAAGCTCTCAACTCTTGGTTCACTAGTCAAAAGAATTTGAAACTGTTTTATAGAGCCACAAAATGTTTAAACTTGCCACAAAATATTTAAAATTATAATTTAGAACAAAAAAAAAAAAAACGGGGGGGGGGGTCTTTAATAGACATTGTACAAAGGCAGGTTTGTTGCGTGTATTTTTGCGTTTCGACAAAGAAGTTTTGCGAACGTAAATAAGTATTGATAAACTTGAAAGAGGCATCGAGCGATAAAAAAAGGGGGCTCAGCGTTCTCCGAAAACTACTTTGGAAAAACAATAAATATGCATTTTAACTCATCGTAGGGGAATGTGGAACAAAGTGAAATAGCGGGACAAAGTGAAATGGTGAATCATTTTACTATTTTACTTTATTAAACCTTGAAAGGTTTTGTAAAAAAATCAGCTAAACTATTTTTAGTTTCAACAAATTTTATTCCTAATTCATTTTCATCAATCCAATTCCTTAGGAAATGGTACCCCCCAAATCAATCTGCTTAGTTCTGCAATTTTCTACTACGGAACTAGAAAAATCGATCGCAACTAGATTGATTAATAGATTACTCTGTACTGTGACAGTCTAAAGTTCTGAACTCTTTTCGTGGTCAATTCATTTAAAATTCTTTTGCTCCATATAATTTCCTTAGATTGTTCACTGATTGAAATTTACTCTGCTTCCATCGTTGACAGTGCTACGCATTTTTGTTTGAATGTACCAATATATTCTTCGTACCCTATCCATAAACACTACAAGCTTCCCCCCCCCGCCATTGAAATCCGGTCGTCGTGATTCGAGGCGTAATCTGTATCAGAATGACAATGATTTATTCAATTTACAGACAAAATTTAGATTTCAGGGATCGACAAACCCTTCAGGTTGTCTCATAGATCTCTTCTTTTAAATCCGCATATAGATACGCATTGCAAACATCTACTTGGAAATGTACCCAATGTAGCTTATACACAAAAATTGAAAAGAAAACCTCAATCAAAGGAAAGGAAATTACTGGAGAGAGCACTTGCAAAAAGTATCCCCCCCCCCCCATACCTGGTAGTTATCTAAAATTACCAGTCTGTCCTTAAAGCGCATTATTTCATTCTGCTCATCTGCTTTTAAATCAAAAACCCCATCTATACTCTTTTTTATTTCTAAAATTTTCCGGCAGTGGAACCAATTCGTAAACGTTTCTTTCTCAGATCACCTGAATTTCTTGAGCCATTGCGTTTTGCCCATCTTCACTTTCTGGCGTTCTCAAACTAGTTTCAAATTCGAAGGAATTACATCTTCTTAAATGTTAGCTTCAAGCTTACTTGAATTATCCCCCTTATCTTCATCAGAATCTGATACTTTTCTTGAATTATCATCACAAATCAAATAAAAATATTTTGGGTCGTATTCAAATGTTATTTTCAGAACAATAAACCTCAGCTTCGTGATTCGGACTTTAGAACCGTCGTGTCAATAGAATAACACATATCCCTGCATTCTCTACTTTGCCTTGGTATTTGATTAACCCATTTAATTATCAACATGCTATTTTATGATTTTCAGAATAGTCTTCTACACTGTAAAAACTGAGGTGTAATAATACTCCGAGTTTGGTGTTAAGCAACTCCAAAAACTGTGCAAATCAACGCTTTTTTTCAAGTCAACAGCATATCTAGCTTTTCCATTCACCAAAAGTGGTGTAACTGAAACCAAACACCGATATTGGTGAATTCTTACACTCACGTCACTTGCGCAAACACCATTAGGCGATTCGTTGACACCAACTTTGGTGTAAGATTGGAAAACAGGCGGTGGCAACCAAACATTAATCAGTCTCAAGCACATTGCAACGTCGTCAACACACAATCGTCGTGTGCACAGGATTGAAAGTTTCAAAAGGTATGTTAAATTTTATTTGTAATGAAATGTCAATTACCGTAATCCAAAGCTACTTTGCACCATTGTTAGAAAAGTCTTTAGTGCATCCGAAAGATAAACTAACGAATATATTCTTTTATGAATGATCGTTAGAACTTTAGCAGACATTTTCAACATGGCTGCTTTACGGCTGGGTTTACGTTATATCAATTCATAATAATGTGTGTATGTGTGTGGCGCGCTTTCCGGGAAAACGGTAAGGCCTAGTAAACACTTTTTTTTTTTTTTGTAATATAACTTTTTTTGAGGAGCGAGAAACTTTATCGTTATTGTATCGTGATTTTTGAAATTTTTATATTCGCTGGTTTTTGTAATTCGTTTTTATGTATACCAGACTTTTAAGACTGATTAAGAAATCTTCTTGAATAAATTTGATTGAAATCTTAAACTGTTCCATTTTTATGTTGTTTTTTGAAAAGTGTTAATTTCATTGTTCTAATGTACAGATAATTTTAGTTTCCTTAAGTGTTTTTGAAAGTTACTTTTTTGAACAACTTATAGGCATAAATGTCCATTCCTCGTATTAAAAATAAAAAGTTGAGAATCTTCATATACAAAATAGTTATATGTATTTGTGTTGTTAATAATCAATTGGGAAATTAAAACTTGTATAATATGTTCACTGTAAAAAAATATTAGTGCATCTCAACACCAAAAATGGTGGCAACTACTTTACACCAAGTGTCGTGTAGTGAAACACCAAGAATTATCTGTGGTGTACACGACACTTGGTGTAAAGTAGTTGCCAACATTTTTGGTCTTGACATACACTAAAATTTTTTACAGTGTACTTCAGATTTACTCAGTAGTGAAATAAAACTGTGTCCCTCTGTTTCCCGTTCCTGGGGATTTTTTTTTTTTTCGCCCAGAATTTATTTTCATCGAATTTAACATTCAGCGTTTCTGTCACTTCGCGATTTTCGGAATCCCAAATTCTGTAACCTTTCGTATGAAACGCATATCCTACCATGACTCCCTGATTAGCTTTCATATCCAATTTGTTTATTTTCTGTTTTGGAAGCCCAATATACGAAATACAGACAAAAAACACGGGAGTTTTTTGATAGATGGCTTTCATCCCCCAAATAGCTCAAAGAAGGTTTTGGTTTTTCCTTTTAAAATCGCTCTAGTCCGTAAGTAGTAGAAGCACATAGTTGCTTCGGCTCAAAACTGCTAAGGAAAACCCGATTCATTTAAAAGTGTCCTAATTCCATTGATTAATGTTGAGTTACAGTGTTCTAAGACGCTACTTTGTTAACTGGAGGGTTTGTTGGTTTTTTCGATTCTTATGCTGTGGTCGCTAAGGTAAATTTCAAACCGGGAGTTCAGAAATTCCTTTCCGTTATCGTATCGCTTTTATTTTCTTTCCCGCAAATATCTGTTCTAGAAGGAGAAATATACGGAAGAATTTCTTGAAAAATCGTCTATCTTTTGTGAAAATAATCTCCCCTCCCCCCCTCCTAAAGACTCAACCGCTAAGGAACCCATCGCATTTAAATGCAAAAGATCTTACCCGGCTTTGGCTTCAATCTCCGTTACAGGTTTAAACGAAATTCTCCGATTTTTCCATTTTACACGGATTACAATCTGACATATTTTTACTTTTTATCTGCAGTGAAAGACAGTGAAGTACATAATCACACTTTTCAGTATTTATAATGTAGTTTTTGTCTTCATCATAAACACGTTGATGCCAAACTTTAAGACTCAAAGGGTTCTAAAAGTTAAAATGTAAGGAAACTGACGAGTTCAAGGTTACAAGAGTTTCAAACTCTACTGTAGTTTCTCGAGCATCTAATTTTCTAAATGAGCATGTCCTTCAAACCGAATAAAAATGACAAACAATGCACAATGTAAATATTCTACGTTAAATTAAAAAGCTGTAATGTTGACGAGAACGCAACACTGCCTGATCAAAAATGAAAAGCTAGAAATTTTAAAATATAGCCAGGCACGGCCTGAACTTGGTGGGAAGGCGCATAACCTCAATTTGTCGAATGGAACTTACATATTTGCCGATTAATAAAATACTGGTGCATGCACACATTAAGTACGCACAATTAAGAACAATATCTAATGAAATTTGAACATTCGAGAATTCAAAAATTGCAACATTACAATTATATCCCAAAATTTGCCGAATCGCAAGACAAAATGTTTCCAATATGGCAATGTTGGGGAGGTCATAGAGACTTCCCGTGACCTCCCATCGAGTGTCTTTGAATATAGTTTCTAAAATTATTTTTGTTTTCGCAAGTTTCAATGGTACTAGTGCATTTTTCCTTAAATAAAACTTCAATTTTCTGCTGACGCAAATATAAAACTTTTAAAACACAAAGGTTTAGTGTTTGTATCTTAAGATGCTTATTTTTATTTAGTTCAGTCAATAAACACATTGTAACGTGCATGGAATATGCGATAATTTTTGACTTCAGAATATTGTTAGGGGTAGTTAGTAAGTAAACATACTAAAAGTCCCCGACCCTGGGGGGTGAGCTCAAGGTGGGAGGGAAGGGGGAAGAAAAGTTTGGTTTTTTCGAGAAAATGTCGGAAACGGTGAAAAAGCGTTTAAAATGTGACATATGTAAGAAAACAATTTCACAATAAATTTAGTTAACTTTTACTTTTATTCGGAACACATTTTTCCTGCCGTTTCCGAAATATAATCAAAAACCACAAAATGTTGGCTCCCCCTTCCCATCTTTAACTTCCCTCCCCCCTCCCAGCGTCGGGGACTTGCAGTATACAGTTGGCTCTATGTTTAACGACGCTCTATTTAACGACGATCTTCCACGGTCCTGAATGCTTCTCTGTAGTTTTAGAAGCATTCTATTTAAGGCCGAATTCTATTTAAGGATAATTTTTTGTGGTCCCTTAAAGGTCGATAAATAGAGAATCAACTGTATTTACTTATTAATTACTGCTAACGAATTTCTTACTGAGGAAATGCTGGCTTTCTGCACTTCCTCAGTTCACTTTCGTTAAATAATGCAATGAGTATCATGGAGCTAATTCATACTGCATAAGCGTAGTACTTCCCAAATCTTCGTCCGGTTTCTTGGTAAGGGGCTGTTTATAAATGATGTTACACATTTTCTCAACATTTTGACACCCTCCTCAACTGTCACAAAGTACTTTTCATAAACTAATTTCTATAAACATATTCGTATTAAAAAATGCTTGATGTCACACTTCTTACAGTTTCCCTCCCCCTTGTCACAAACTCACAATTCTACGACCTCCCCCGCCCCCAACACTTAAACATCATTTGAGTTGTAGTAATCCACAAATACTTCTTTATTGTCCATCAGGATTGTCGAATTCATTGAAGAAAGAAGAAGAGAGCTATCCTTTCGAGTCAGTTTGAAATTTGTGAATGGCAAGTGTTCCATTTTTTGCCATGAAGGTGCGTGTTTGAAATTCTGTAACTTTTGATTGGTTGAATAAAATATAACAAAGTAGCATATCAAATTGAAGGAAATTTAAAGCTCTACAACTTTGTCATTGACAATTTTCATGAATACTGATCCTGGGAAGCACAAGGAGCAAATGTTGGACAAAAAGTGAGAATTTTTCCTAACGTTAAATTATTAACCCGGAAAATTATTAGAAATTTGACACATGTGTAAACACAGTTTCATGGTAAATTTATTTAGATTGAATTTTTACTTTAAACTTTCGTTTGTACTGTACATTATACTGAAAAAAAATATTTTCACTGCACTAAACTACCATGATAGCAAACAATTACTAAGTCATATTTTATTACTTATGATCAGTGGTTGGAAAAACTACATTTTTTTTTGTAGCGAACTACAACTACTTTGTTACAAATGTAGTTAACTACAACTACAACTACTTTTTTCAAAATGTAGCAACTACAAACTACTTCTGAAATGTAGTCGCTACTTCGCTACTTTCCAAAAAATAAGTAAATACAAAGCATACACAATAGGTTGTCCCTCAAAAAATGAAAGTCAATTTTTCAAATTGCATAAACTCTTGTATTTTTCCTCTTGTGTAAAAACAATCGCGAAAATAAATTACTTTTAAATTTAAAAAAAAAAAAAAAAAACACCTTCAAAAATACCCAGGAACTAAAAAGCAAAAAATCTTACATTCTATTTCCTACCCAAACATAGAAATGAAATTTATTTTAATTAAATGAAATTCCAGTACAAAAATCAACTGATCTAAACACCGAATTATAAAATAAACACTGATTTAAATTGCTATACGATGAATTATTTTAAATACCTAACTAGTTATATACGATCTCTTAATTTTTAATAACCTTTTGAAGTCGGGGCCGCCTATTAACAACTACATAACGCAACTGACAGCCCACCGAATCCTGAATTAAACACTAATTTAACTATACGCGAGATTAGTCTTTAAAACTAAACCTACTCAGTTACGTTATGTAGTAGTTTATAGGAGGCCCCGACTTCAAAAGGTATTAAAAATTAAGAGATCGTATATAACTAGTTAGGTATTTAAAATAATTAATCGTATAGCAATTTAAATCAGTGTTTATTTTATAATGCGGTGTTTAGTTCAGTTGATTTTTGTACTGGAATTGTAAAATAAATTTCATTTCTATGTTTGGGTAGGAAATAGAATGTAAGTGTAATCAGTTATTTTTTGCTTTTTAGTTCCTGGGTATTTTTTTGAAGGCGTTTTTTTTTAAATTTATTTAAAAGTAATTTATTTTTTGCTTGTTAGTGGTGTAAATAACACCACTTTCGACGACTGTGTAGAAAGGCTTTTGCCAATGCGTAACTAATTACAAAAAAAATTGTCTTCATCATTAAATGTTCAACTTTATCAAAGTTTGCTTTCCACAAGCAAATGCACGAGTCACTAAAAAAAAATAAATAAACGAAATCGCTTTAAGTTTAAATTTGTAAAATTGTAAATTTTAGAATTGTAATATTGTAAATTGTAATTTATGTTTCACAATACGTGTCATGTAACTCGTGATAAAAGTAGCATGTTTCTTCACATGGCCCCACTATACATGAAGTTTAAAAATTCCACTAGAATAAATTTTATGTTTGCTTCAGAGAATCCTTAATTCAAAATTTTCATTAGCATTGCTCCTAATAATATATTTTTTTAGTACTTTCTTTAACTATAGGTAAAGAAAGTATATACCTTTGTTTTATGGCTTTTGTTTATCAATGGGTTTTATATTTAATCGTTTGTAAGGGAAATTGTATGAAATCTATTGTTTTACCCTTAACTTTTCCCTAAAGAACAAATAGGGTAAATCAAAGATTTGGAACCTAAGTTAGACCAACCCTAAACAAAACCACCACTAAACAAAAAAAAAAAAAAGCATAAAAACCGGTTCACTAAGTGAGACGATATACAAAGTTAATAAAGTACAAATCGATTTAAATGTGAGTATGATATTTGAAGAGTTCTTTCAATTTCATCAAACCTGAACTTGATGACCAATAGACCGCCGAGGAAGTATGCTGTTTCAAACAAAAAAAAAAAGAATTTTCCTTATCGGTACAGGCAGGGGCGTGCATAGAAATTTTGGAGCCCATCATAAATGACTTTTCCGGACCCCTCTCCATATTGTTAACCCTATTTTCACCTTTAGTTATAAAAATATTGGGCCCTCTTTAGGCTCGGGCCCGGGCCAACAGGTGTCCCTCCCCCCTCCCTGTGCATGCCCCTGAGTACAGGTGTCTTCGAGTATTTATGGAACATTGTACAAAGGAAAAACAAATCCGAGGAGTTCAGAACCTCCTCCTTTTTTTTTTTTTTTTTTTTTTTTTTTTTTGAAGCCTGCTAATTAACATAGTCCCTAATTTCAAATTGAACTGGCGGCATCGTGAAATAGTAAATCTAGAATATTGGTCAAACTTTAGAAATCATACACAGTTATAATGTATATTATTAAGGAATATAAATTAAACCGTGGGGGAGGGGTGGTCTGTTTTCAAATCCCCCGCAATTGAACACTAAATATATTTAAAAACTGGAATGTTAAATAAAGAACATTATATTTTGATGCCTAAATAAAGTTATTTATTAGTAAATAAAATATTAAGGTAATTGATTCAACTATTAAAGCAGCAAAATATATTTAATTTACTGCTTTGCTACGCAGTAATAAATACATTAGTAACACCTATTATAATAAATTAGCAGGCAGCGCAGCGTTGCGAAAATTAATTATCCATGTGCCGCGAGAATTAAATATCGTTCAAGAGATAGCCAAAACCTTAGGTGTGAAAATACACCGATCACAGCAAAACCACGTGATCGTGACGTATGAAATTTAAAGTTTCTTGGATTTTTTCGGGACCCCTTATCAGATCCAGACCAAGTTACAATGAGACCATCTGGGAAGTATACTTTTCCAAACAATTTTTTTTTTTTTTTTCAAATCGGTCCAGTAGTGTTGGAATAATTCGAAAACATACATAAAAAGCCGCAATACGAAATCATAACCTCCGTTTTTGAAGTCGGTGAAAAAGTTTCATATAATTTGCACAACAACAACCCGTGTTGACTTGCACCTGAAAGTGTAAAGCAGTACTTGTATGCTAGGCCAAATCGAAAAAAAAAAAACTTTTTTAGGAACTCGAAATTTATGTTGATAAAACGTTGCCCCTGTACCCAACACCCCACATGTACCACAAGAACATTTATTCAAATTAAAAAACAATTGGATATGCCAAACTTGACCTAAAATTCATAATTTTATTTAAAAAATTGCTTTTTTTTTTCAGTTATCTTTCAAAAAATTACATATAAATTTAAATAGAATATCAAGTTCAAAAATTACTGGCGAACACATTTACAGATCAACAATTACAAACGAATAATAAAAAAATAATATATTTGAAATGAAAAATTTAACTTAACCTGAAAGAAATCCATATCTTTGAGTACTATGTGGGAGACTTAAAAATTGCAGGAAAACAAAAATATCTATTTAACGCTAATTCCCTACTTTTCTACTTTACTGTTTATATTTTTGAGCTTAATAATTTCGTAAAATCTTACATATCTGAAAATATGTATCAAAAACTTAATTTTTTGAAGAAAATTATAAATGTTAGGCCACGTGTGGGATATCTAAATGGTTTTTATTTTGAATAAATATTTTTGTGGTGGATATGTGGGGTATAGGAGCAACGTTTTATCAACAGAAATTTTGAGTTTCTAAGAAAAACATTTTATTTTAATTTGACCTAGTTACTACACAAGTGCTGGCTCACACTTTCAGACATAATCGGCACTTGTTACCGTTGTTCAAATTATATGATTTTTTTTTTTTTTTGGACGTAAAAGGATAAAATATAAGAAAGTGTGCTACTTGAAAAATCAACTTTCGATGTTTTTGGGGGGCGAGACACCCTAATACACAAACACACCGTAAGAGGATTGAACAAAAAAAGATTGATAAATTCGCTCATCAGAAGACACTAAGAAAAATATCCGTTATCATACTCTCATACACTGTAATGCTCGCATTTATTGTAAGTCCTCCAGAACAGTTCAACTTCATCCTTTTCTATAACAGTTTCAGTAGCTTCTTTTTATTTGGTGAATACTGTCAAAAATTTAAGCCTCGCTAAAATATTTTTGTTTTTCAATCTTCGGTCTGTTCATATAAAATTAACCAAATTTTCAACTCGCGAAATCACCGATATCTTCATTTTCACGAAAATAAGTGTTTTTTTCTATGTAAATATTGGTGAAATATAAAAATTACGACGGCAAACAAACTAAAGGCGTCGAACAGATAGCAGGTATGCCGTCAAAATGAAATACTTGAGGTTAGCTCGTATTTTTATTAGTCTTACTTCTCATTGCATCTGCTGATGTACTTGTGTAAAATTTGCGCCAATCAAATTCGTTTGAACATTGATTTTTTTTTTTTTTCAGTTTATTTGAAAGTAGTTTCCAGAAATCGCTACAAACTACTATTTTTTTGTAGTTAACTACTCACTACACTACTTTTTTTTAAAAAGTAGTGAGCTACACTACAAACTACTCAAAAATGTAGCTACTACAGTAGCGTCGCTACTTGTAGCGCGCTACTTCCAACCACTGCTTATGATAAAAGCAATACTATGACATTATAAAACAAGGGTATGGTTGCCTAACTGACTAGTGGGACAATAAAAAATACAAAAGCATATAACTTAAGTACAACTAACTGGATGCTTCGTTAACTCGTATGCATTTTCCTCATCTTGAAGTGCATTTTATGAGCCTGCAGAAACATTACCCATAAATCTGTCAATTGTTTGTAAAAAGACACACACTCTAGTTTGCAATGCAGGCATCAGGTTCTATACTGACCCTCAGTGTACTGAGATACAGGCCTTTAAACAGTACACTTTTTATCATATTTTGATGACAAAACAGCTATTTTTTCGCAGTAATGAGCATTAACCATGCATTTAATGAGCCTATTTAATAATTTATATATATTGTTACACAAATTGCTCGCAAAAACTATGATTGAACCTCAGTGCATGGAACCAGGAGGCCTCAAGCATGACACATTTTCACTTTTTTCTGCACAGTTTAGCCACCTGTGCCAGGGTGCACTGACGGTTGAATATAAAATTTACGATAGATTTCATTTGTGGCATTAAATATCATGTTGTAATCACGAAGATTACTTTTGCTGATGTTCAATGCGCAGATATAATTGAATATTAAAAAATGCCGATTTGAGAAAAAACCTAAGTCTGGACCAACTTTCGGAATTTTTGTGGGTCACAAAAAAGTTTTTTGGAAGAAAAGAAAAAATATATGTGTGTTCTAAAATCATTCGAAGAAACCACTGTAAAATTTTTAGCGAAATAAAAAATGGTATGTATCTGACCTGCCTGACTTTTATAAAACCTGGCTCTTAAGTTTGCTTCCTTGACTGTCAAACAATTTTATTCCGGGTGGTTTATTTGCTTTCTACTTAACACTCATGTACAGTTGTACAATACCTCACCTTCTTCATCACCATAAAAAGCCTTAAAGATGTGGTTGGTATTACATAGAGCTTCTATCTAGGATGTGGTTGGTATTACATAGTGCCTGGCAATGAACACTAGTAAAAAAAGTTTGTTTCTTGATGATCTCCCCCCCCCCAAAAAAAAAAAAAAAAACTGCCGAGTTGGACATGTATTGGAACAGCTTAAGAGATCTTAACCACATCTCTGCCTTTCCACTGTCTCATATATTTTAAGACGAAAAGTGCGATAACATTTTTTCTGTGATACTCCCAATACCTTACGAACAAGTATCAACTGCTTAGCCAAAGGTTTTCTGTTCATTTTCTATAACCTTTCAAAAAGAATTCCGAACGTCCACTATATACATAACACATTTTTTCGTCAGACATGAACAAGGTGTCATTGCCATCTCTGGTGCTAACATAAGATGCTTCGAACCCTTTTCACAATGCAGTTTATTTGTGGTTTTATCATTAAACGATGAACTGTCTTCAGATAGAGTTCATACTGAAAGAATTCTTGCATACCCCATGAACTAGCTTGAGCTATTTGTATGATGCAGTGTGCTTCTTTTTAGCAGTTTTCCCAGTAGCACCAGTGCTTTGTTGCGATGAAATGATGGATATGAATAGTATTTGAGATTTTTACTGCTGTTGGGTTTTGAGCAGTGTACGATACATGTCTTCACCGGTCTTAAATAAGTTTAATACTTTGTTAGTAGATTGTGTAATGGATTAGGAAGCATATGAAATGGGTTACCGTTTTATAGTATAAATCAAAACCCCGATGAAACCTCTGCATTTAATATGTAACTTTGCTTCTTAAAAAAATTGTGGCGGATCTTTAAACATTCGACAAAAGTAACAGTATACTTTTGCTCTCAAAATGCATTGTATCAGACGATATAATCCCCCATTCTGCTACAAACTCTTTCTGCTTAGTATACCCTCAAATACTTATATTTTTATCTTTCTCAAAATCCGACTTCTGTTGCATTCACTACACATCATAGAATTGTATACTTGGGAGAAGAATAGCGCGATCTATTGCTATTGTGGACATCGCCAAAAAAAGGGGGCGAATAACAAGGGCAATTCTCCGAAAAGTGGGCCCGGCAAAACAATTTTTTTTTCACATAATATAGAAACAAACCTTATTTTTTGACAAAAAATATCTGCTCTTTTCAGTTCCAGCATCAATTTTGAGTTGAAAATATTTTCATATCAGATTTTAGACTTATTTGATAACATTTAGACGAAGTAAAAAAAAAAAAGCATTCTAAGTGAAATAAATGTAAGAGCCATTTTTTTACTTATTCATCAATTTTTTTTGGATAAAATATCAAATATCATGAACACAGATTATTTACTACAATTATGTCTCAAATTTTTTTAATAAAGACTCTTAATAAGTTTTTAACCCCCCCAAAATAAGCGGGTCAGTTTTTATTGGTCACACACGTAACGCAAAAGGAACAAAAGTTTTCCTCCAAGGTCATATTGGGGGATCACATGAAAAATTTCTTACATGATAAATTAACTTGATACATAATACCTGTAACCTGACTTTCATCTTCAAACATTGAGCAGAAAAATTTTAACTGGGTTTTTGAAAGATGTCACGCTCCTGTATGGTTTTCATTACGAGCTGGGTCTTTACATTTGAATGTAAGGGAAACAAATACTTTTTTTTTAAAGGTGTTTTTCCGCGAAGAGTTGTCGCCACAGAAACACAAAATGACCTTTCGCTTTATACGTTTTGCAAAGAGGTAGGATGTACCACCATCACTGGAGAATGTTTCCAGAGTTTTTGCTTCAAGATGTCTTAGTAAAACATAGCATCTTCACAAGTATTAAAAATCCATTCCGCTGACGTTTAGTGAACCCAGAAAACCGTATACAACGATAAAAATCACAGATACAAAAAAGCAAAGAAAAAAATAAAAAAATACTTAAGCGATTTGCTTAATATCCCAATGAGAATCTCTGAAGTTTCAAAGTATTTTTTCAATAAACGTCTTACAACAAAGCTATCACAAACTTTGCTCTGAATATGAAATCATACCAAGCGTTACACGTTTGTTAATGCTGCAGAAAGCAAAATGCCAAGTTTTTGTTGAAATATTTTTCAACGAAAGCTCTTCAAACGTTTATCTAATAGCAGGAGAGAAGAGTTCCCTTCGAACAAGAGTAGATGCATAATATACTGTCAGATTCTAAATATAGATTTAAATGACAATTTTTTTTATCACTTCCGGATAAACTCTCACATTATTGTCGTGGATTTTCGAATGAATCTGTTAGTTCTGTATTTTTATTAAGCATTTGTTTTAATATATAGAGCCCTACGAGTGAAGCCGTATATAGCTCGGCTGGTTAGACGGTTGTCGTGCTTCAAACGGAATGAGATTTGTCGTTTTCGAATCATTTTTTTCCTCAGGTTGATCCAAATTTCCTAGAATATGCAATTTAAACTCATTTCAGGATTCTGATTCATAATTGTGTTTTTTCAGCAATCACGATTGCTTATTGTTCTCACTTGACTGTTTTGATGTGCTAACATTTTATTTTCCCGCCAGCACCCTCTGCAGCATCACCGTCGACCGGCTCCTCACGATGCTGCTCCTATAGCGAAAATCTCCAGGTTGCATCCATATGCTACACACACGCGCATACATACACAACTACACACACACACACACACGCGCGCGCACACACATACACAAACACACACACATACACAAACACACACACATACACAAACACACACACACACACACGCACATGCACACGACTACCCAAACATTCGTGCCTACACAAAACATACACATACCCCGCCCCCGCGCACACAAACACTCATACACATAACTACCAACACGCATGCCTGTACACACACATACCCCTACACACAAACACACATACCCCCCACACACGCCTACATACACACACACACACTCGTGATTGCGAAAAACATAATTTGAATTCAAGAGGTCGAAATTCAAATTAATTTTTTTAAATTTTCTTAAATACTTCAAGAAGTTACAAAGTTAGTTTCTTTTCTTCCCCCCCCCCCCCCGCCATCGACAAACGCCTTTTTCGTGAAGTTGCTGTTAAAAAGCCGTCAGATTTTGAAGTGACCACTGTCAAGTGCGAATGCTTCACACGGGTATCTAGTATCCTAAAATTCCTTGGAATATGATTTCTAGGAAATGTTTATAAACTTGAAAGTTAGCATTGACACGCTGCTTGAAAAAAAAATCTAACAAAAGTAAAAGCAACTAATAGCAGTAAATTCATTTTCAGAAACACGGTTTCAGTTTCCCCCTGTCGAAAAGTTTCTTCCAAGAATCTCCTCTTCAATTGACGCACTAAACTCTTTAAAACGACTTTTCGTCGTTAAAAGAGGATCACTAAGTATCTTTTTCTTGTTGGAAAAAAGTCGCTGCTTTTTTAGTTGTTCGTTACACTCGGTTGACACAACATTTTCTTCTTTCTGAATTTTTTCTATTCTTTTACTCCTGTCAAGCTCGACTGAATACACGCGCCTCTCTCAACCTAATATACACATGAAATAAATAAAATCCGCCTTTTAATGTTTAAAAAAAAGATCGATCTCAATTTTTTCCTAAGGGCCAAGCTATTTAAAGTTTTAATTCTTCTTTCAAGAACTTATATGATTAGGAAAAAGGATTCCAATTCCGCTTAAAAGATAACTAGCATCTTGAAATCTTTTAGTAGTGACGTTCAATATAATGGTGGAGGGAAGAACAACTTCGAAATACCCAAACGTTGCTTTTTAGCATCGATAGATTCCCATTAAAATGACGCATTTTTCAAAAAAAGCTTACTTTATTATTTATGAATACAAGTGTGTAAAGTAACCATTCAACACACACCCTGTTTGAAGAAAAATATTTTAAGCCCATCAAATTCAGATCCAGTTATTTTAGATCTCAACTCTTTAGGCTCCGGAAATGGCTCACCAAACAGCTCAGTTATTACATCCCGAGCTGGAAATTCTAAATTATCATCTAACTAAGATTAAGAGTATCCACAAACTGGTAGATAAGCCAGTTTGTTAGCTTCGATCTGCCTCCAGCTCGGTTATTCACTAAACCAGACGGAAGAGTTGTAATAAGAAAGAAACTGTAGTCTCTCTGGATATGATAACAAAGCTGTTTGGTATACTGCATGTAGTTCTGCCTTAGCCCGGGCTTTAAACTAACTTATGTATTTTAATGATTCTGTGCTGAATGTGTTTTGAAAAATAATTGTAGATCATTTATTATAAACAGCGAAAATGATAACTATGGAAAAATTATTATAAACAGCGAAAATGATAATTATGGAAAATTTAAATTTAGTATTTTACCTCAATGCTAATAATGTTGTGTTACATATGTTTTACCTTTATTTGATTTTACTGTTAAAACAGGATTTTTAGTTTTGAGACCAAAAAGCTTATTTTTAAGCACATCACTTACTCGAAATGGCTCCGAAACAATTTAGATTAGCGAGAGTTCTTACTTTTGAAATACATCTCCGTCTCAAAAATGATTCACCATGTTCTCATATTTGAGGTACCACACTACTCAAAAATGATACAACATGTGCTTATATTTGATTTTTTCATTTTCTCAAACCGATTCGACCGTTTTTGAGCCAGCGCAATCTCAGAACTGATACAGCCCGTGCTTTTATTTCTGAGACATTCTATTTCTCAAAACTGACTAGACGTGTTTTTATTTTTCTGACACCACTGTGTTTAAAAAAGGTTTGGTCTCTTCTCAAAAAAAAAAAAAAAAAAAAGCACGTGTTGTATTATTCTTGAGTAGAGTAAAAACGAGTCCGTGGTTAATCCTTTTTGAGAAGGAAATAGGTTTCAAAAGTAAGAACCCTTGCTTTTCAATTCGAAGGCAAATTGTAATTTCGATGTGCTTAAAAATAAGCTATTTTGTCTCAATTCTAAGAAACCTGTCTTAATATGTCCTCTGAGTGAGCAGAAGTTTTTTCTATATTTTTTTCTATTAACTACATTTTTCACGATTCTTTAAGTTGTTTAACGAGTATTTGGAAAATGCGATCACTCTAGAGATGCCCCTTCGAGCTAAGAAGAGTGTGTCTTTAAGAAAAGGCAGACGGAATTGTTAACTTTCATGACGTATGTACAAAGTGTAACCATATTTTCTCTCAGGTTCTGCGTTCAAACTTATATCATCAAAAGTTAGATTAGTAGAGGCTTCAGAAGCTGTTTTTGGTTTGACTTTCAACAAACTCGAGTCTGAGATACCTAGGTTGGACATGAAATCAGAGTTTCATGACTAAATTATGTTTGTTCATGCTGGGTGTTTGTTAATACCCTACTTTTTGAAAAGTCTGATAATTCTGTAATTTGATTTTTTTCTCCTAATTTTCTTCCTCGGTAATAGCACAGCAGTGGTACGTAATAAAAGTTTTTCAATACAATATAATATATTACATAAATAATAAATTAAAAAACTTGTAAAAAAAGTTTAAAATGCCCTTTTGTGCATGAAACCCTTTTTTTTTTGTAAGATCATGTAGAAAAACGTCAATTTTGGGATTATTTTCCTGCTTTTGGGAAACGTTAAGACAAGACGTTAAATCTTTCTAAGTATAAGGATCAATATTTACTGTACTCTAAAGCGAATGATACGGTGTCATATAATGAAATGTCGGAAAGCTTCATTAAGCCTTGTTAGATTATGTAGTGTTAAAGCATACATTGCGCGTGAAAAGAAAGAAAATGAAACGGGATCGGTCATCAGAATTTGAATGGTGATGGTGTTCCAGATCAGATTTTGAGTTTGAAAAGCAAACTCGAGACATTGAATGTATTTGACGGACTGTAGCGATCCATCACAATTAAATAGTTAGATAAAAGACGAGTCAGAGAGGTAGTAATAAAAAAAAATGAATCGTAGTAAAGAGAAAGAATTCAACACACAGAAGTCGTTAAAGAGCGCCAAAGCGCGGCGACAGAGCGTTAATATCTAATCACATATTTTGTACATAGAATAATCAGCATCAGCTCGTGATTGTGGCTCGTGCAGCTTAAATGACGGGTTCTGGAGCACCGTCGACAATATTCTCTCGAGCGTGACAAGCTGGATATGCGATTAAGCTGCTCGCGCCTCCAATCGAGGCAACATTTTCCACAACAGCGAATGACTGCCAAGATCCCTTTTTTCTTGGAGTCGTGTGTCAAACTTATTATTTTCCGACATTATAGGCCTTTGTCTGGAAAGGCAATGGCAAAAAGTTTCAAATTTGACATTTCTTTCACTTTTCATCACTATTCGAAATAAAGAAATAAAAACGAGCTGATGTGCGCATCACATGACTTCCTTTTACTCCAATTTAATGTCATTTCCCCATTATTGGCAATTTTAATGTGATTCAATTGCTTACTCTCTAAATATCACCAATAGCGGCCAAATTGAAACCACATTTAAAACTTAAAAAAAAAAAAAAAACATCGCCAAATTTGTTGCCAAGTTGGCGACCAAAAGACTGGCGATATATCGCCAAGTGTCCGACAAATTATAACACCACTTGGGTTTAAATCGAAATTAACAATGATTTCCCCCTAAAAAGGGGCAAAAGACCCCCTTAGGAACATCCGAATGCAACCAAAAGAGAAGGGACACAACTAGGCCCCCACTAGGAGTCTTCGTACCAAATTTCAACTTTCTAGGACATACCTTTTTTGAGTTATGCGAGATACATACACACATACGCACATACATACGTACATACAGACGTCACGAGAAAATTCGTTGTAATTAACTCGGGATCGTCAAAATGGATGTTTCGGATGTCTGTAGGTTCCTAGGCATATATCCACGTGTGGTCGGGTCGAAAAAAAAACTCAACATTCATTCGGGGGTGAGAAAAATGGAAATGAAGGCCGATTTTTGAGTGCAAATGTTTTCGCGAATACAATACTTCCTTTTTTGTAAAAGGAAGTAATGAAACTAATTAGTAAATGAAACGGAGGAAGTTCAATGAATCGTATGCAGTTGAGATTATAGATTTTTCTTAGATCACTGTCCTCCTTTTAAAAAAGCTCAAATGTTAAAGGAATGCAATATGGCTTTACTCGCATAATCAAACAATTTTTACGGCTTCACTTATTCGCATGCATATCGTACAAACAATTCAAAAAGCAACAACGGCGAATACCAGTTAAACTTATTTATCCGCAATTACTACAATACGCACAAAATATTTATCACCTTATGTTTACTGCTTAGGGGAGACAAGGTCTACTTTTTAAACTTTATTTATTTTTTTTAATTGTAAATCAAGTGGAAAAAATTTCTTTGGTTGCTTGGATAATCTGTACATTATCAGCAATACAGTCGTATTTGTTTCTTGACGGAACTATGAGTTGTGTATTTTTCCCCGTCATGGATAACCTGGCAAACCGTATGGGGTGAGTTAGTGAATTGAGAAAACTTCACATAAACCCTCAATGATTTTTTAGATAAGCAAGAGCAAGTTACCAATGACTGAATAAGAGCTAAATTAGTATTATAATTGCTATAAAAATAAGTATATTACACCATGCAAAAGGTTTAACTTTGATTTCAGAAGTAAATGCTAAAAAACGCAACCATTATGTGAAACGAATTATTTTATTTGCCTCTTTTCTTCTTTTTACTTCCTTTTACAAAAAAGGAAGTATTGTATTCGCGAAAAAATTTTCACCCAAAAATCGGCCTTCATTTCCATTTTGCTCACCCCCAAATGAAAGTTGAGTTTATTTTTCAACCCGACCACACGTGGATATGTGCTTAGTAACGTACAGACACCCGAAATATTCATTTTGACGATCCCCGAGTTAATTACAGCGAATTTTCTCGTGACGTCTGTATGTACGTATGTATGTGCGTATGTGCGTATGTGTGTGTATGTCGCATAACTCAAGAACGGAATGTCCTAGAAAGTTGAAATTTGGTACGTAGACTCCTAGTGGAGTCTAGTTGTGCACCTTCTTTTTTGGTTGCATTCGGATGCTTCAAAGGGGGTAAAATGCCCCTTTTTGGGGGGAAATCATTGTTAATTTCGATGTAATCTCAAGTGATGTTATAATTTGGCGGACACTTGGCAATATATCGCCAGTCTTTTGGTCGCCAAGTTTTGTCGCCAACTTGGCGACAAATTTGGCGGGTTTTTTTATTTTAACTTTTTAATCTGGTTTCAATTTGGCCATTGTTGGTGATATTTAGAGAGTAAAC
>NC_072733.1:218796176-218885758 GCF_026930045.1 Uloborus diversus
TGTCCCAAGTAGGCCATACGCTACTTAAATCGATCTTGATACTTTGATCGGTTGTTAATGAAATAAATCTTTCCGATCTACTGGATGGACATTTGGTGTCTGTGATATTTGAACTGAGGAATGGTTATTAGGGAAGAATTTATTCAGTTCCAGTCCGTGTTGCAGAATGATTCCCTAGCGGAGAAATATTTTATTTCAGTTCACACCCCTGGCAGTAAGAAGTAATGGTTCTCGTAATAGGCTTTGAAGAACGATTACTCACCCCTAACACGTTTTTGGAGTGGGATCCATCAATCGCATTACATAACATTCATCGGATTAATTCGCAAAGATCAATGACGCTAACAGCATTAGAAGCTGACGAAAGGGCAATTCATATTTCTGTATGATGAAAGTTAATGGAAGATAATATGAGCGAGAACACAGCATCGCACGGTAGCATTCACGAACAAAGAAAGAATTCATTTACGGAAATTGAAGCCATCAGCTATTGTTTCACAAAGCGTTTTAGGGTTATTAGAATTGTTGATGCGTTTTCATCTCTCGCCGATGTACAGCGCCATTAATGGGAAGAAGCAACGTACGTGTCTGGAGTGTCAAATCACTAAAAGTTTGAAATTGCCTTTCAGGTGGTAATGGGGAGAGCATGTCATTGCAAGTTCAGTTGCTAGACATTTATCACCTCCGCAGATTTGCCTAATTACTTATCTACCCTCTCATTACTGGGGCCATTTGGATTCCCCTCCCAACAACTCGCACATTGGGAGCAAATGAGCTTCGTATTAAGAGATGCCCATTCACCACTCTCGTCCATTTTTCGTTGCTGCTTTCGAAGCGATTCATTTTTCCATGTACTCAAATACAGAAAAATAAAATCCATTCTTTTGGTCACTTTCAAAAATTCCTATTTTTAAGGAGTTCTCAAGCAATAAGGGCTTTGTAACTTTTGCCCACGCTTCAGTTGTCCTTTTCCAATAAAAATTATATCACCCTTGTGTTTCGGGGATCAGTAACACATTGAAAAAAACAAAAATGGTTTTTCATCATCATTCATAATGAATAGCTGAGATTAAGCTGTAATTTCGGAAATTAGTAAGCTCATTATGTACAATTAATTTACATACTTTCGAGAAAGTATCAGTTATTCACGAATATATTAGCATTTCTTTCAAAACTAAGAGTTTTAATTGAAGGTTTTTAGCTCATAATCATAGCCCCCAATAGGTAGAGTAGAAGCAAAATATTTGGAGGTGGTAAATTTTGCGTTAACCACACAATTTTTAAATTAATTTTTTATTCTTAAAAGTAAAATATTATCATTTTTTCATTTTTCAGAGGCAATTTTTTCTTGTTTTTAAATTATGATTATACTTTGACACATTTTATCAAAATCAACATTTTTTCAATCATGGTAATTTATCACTGTAAAATAGTAAGTAAAGACGAAAAGCAGGTGTCAATTTCATAAAGTGTCGTTGCGTTTATCCAGAAGTCGAAACAAGATAGGAGTTTTACTAAGATTTTCAGTGTTATGCTAACGTTTATTCAGTACTGTTTTCTTGAGTGATTGACGGTTGTTTTCTTTTTGAAAAAATGTCCGTTAGTATTAAGTCTCAAAGGCGAATGAGCGAAAAAGGATGCACGATTTTTAATAAAGAGTACACATTTTTTTTAAGACGTTATATACTCTTTTCAAATGGGCAGTTTTCAAAAGCGGGAGTTTTTGGCTTTTGCAAAATAATCCAGTCATTATTTAGATGAGGAAATAAAAAATAACAGGACAAAGATGCTGTTATAAATAAAGATGACAACTGATAAATTAGTTAACTCACAGAACATTAAAGTTATATATAGATATTAAATAACTCAGAGTTTCGATTTCAAAACACCGTTTTGATCAAAAGAGCACTAATACGTTTCTTTAAAAAAAATTAAAAGATTTAATTCGGATTGTAAACGGTTTTTTTTTCTTATGGGTCATTCTCCAGAAAATGTATCTTTTGAACGCAAATATTTTTCAATTTCAAAACCTTGTTTTCTTTCTTTTCTTTTTTTTTCATTCTTACAATAAAGTGTTACCTACTATAAGTAACCATAAACAATTGCCCAGCTAAGTTCCAATTATTTTACTCATAAATAAAAATAAAATAATGCCTTGTTCACGGAAATAAAAGAGAAAGAAAAAGATTTTTATTGCATAAAAATCGAGACCAATTTAATATCAAAGTAATAATTTTGTTAAATGTGCAAACAATGAGCTATTTTAATGATTAGTGGGAATCTAATATTAAGCTCTCCTAATTAAAGTGCGGCTTAATTAGTAGTTATCCTTTTAGTTCAAACGTGTGTTAAAAAATAGTATTTAGTAAATTTGAGAATATAATGGCAATTTATAATTTTGGCAGAATGCTTAAGATTGATGTATTTCCCCACCATCATTTATTTTCACTTCAGAATTTATGACATTCATAAGATCTGTAACGTACGTGAGGAATTTTCCATTAATATAGGCCTAATGGATACATTTTTCAGGGACATATATTTTTTTCTTCGTTGCCACAATCTGCACATGTTAAGCATATGAATGCATGTTCACTTCTTTTTTTGCATTAATTTACATCTCTGAAATTCAAGTTCACGGAAGTGCGAATTCACAATAAACACACTTCGTTTTTAAAACAAAAAAAAATCTATATATAACATTTTTTTTTCAACAAAAATTTCACAACTTGTTTATGGTTGAAAATTAACAAAGGGGCTCCCTTTATCATGGAAAATAAAATGCGATGTCATTACTGCCACCTGTTAATGAGAAATGACGTTTTGTGTTTAGGTAATGGAAGTGAGAATTTATTGTGTGGCATAAGTCATTATCCTAGTAAAACGAACTAAAACACAAAATAAAAAAAGGATACTTAAACAATTAGAATTTGAGACACTTGTGAAAGTAATAATAAATAACTACACTGTTAAAAATTCAGGAAGATTTTCTGGTAATTGTTACTGCAAAATGGCAGACTTAACGAATCGCTGATTTTTTCGGTAATTTATACCGGAAAAATAAGCGATCCCAGCTCCACTTGATTGCTGCGGCCTACCGAGGAAACCGTAAAATTTTACAGTAACATTTGATTTTTACGGTAATAGTTACTGGCAACATGGATGCCAGTAACAATTACCGTAAATTTTCCGGAAAAATTTTAACAGTGTAGATATATAATTTTAGTTAAGCAAGTTATTAAGCAACATAAACGGTCACACCAGGTGTGTGACATGCAACGGAGGTGAGAATAATTCACATGTTATGAACCAAAAAGGTATCAAACTATTTTTTTAAATTGTTGACAGGTTTAAATAGATATATTTTTGATGAAATAAAAAAGCATTGTTGAAGAAATTGTTCCTTAAAGTTGTTACTGTAAAGAGCGTATGACAAAAGAGTTGGCATAAGTCATTATCCTAGTAAAACGAACTAACACACAAAATAAAAAAAAGATACTTAAACAATTAGAATTTGAGACACTTGTGAAAGTAATAATAAATAACTAGATATATAATTTTAGTTAAACAAGTTATTAAGCAGCATAAACAGTCACACCAGGTGTGTGACATGCAACGGAGGTGAGAATAATTCACATGTTATGAACCAAAAAGGTATCAAACTATTTTTTTAAATTGTTGACAGGTTTAAATAGATATATTTTTGATGAAATAAAAAAGCATTGTTAAAGAAATTGTTCCTTAAAGTTGTTACTGTAAAGAGCGTATGACAAAAGAGTTACCCCATTTGAAGAACGACCCATATGTGTTATATCTATAACATAACAACAAAAACATTGAAACTTGTTTTTACTGAATGTAACTTAAACAGAAGTACAAACATACAGCACTACAACACTGCCGTGTGCAGGTAAACGGCAGTAACTGCAGAAATGAGTTTTCGAGATATTTGAAAAAATATGTGTCGGATTCAATATTAACCATAGGAAAATATTGGATTTAGACGTTTTTTCCCCGCCTTTTTTTCAGCGGAAACCAAATAATCAAGCTTTTACAATAAAGCTAAAGTACAAGAGATGACAAAATGCAAAAAAAAATAAAAAAAATTGCAGTTTCTGCCCTTTACCTGCACACGGCAGAACAGTCATATCCAGTTCTTACAAAGTCAAAGAGACCAGAAAATTCATTTCTCTGTAACAATTTTTTTTTTTTACTAATATTACGAATGTTGCATTCCCTATATAATTTGAGTTGGGGGTTGCTAAGTTAATTTTTGGAAAAATGTGATTTTTTAAATTTTGCTCTAATGGACTCCAATAACTTGGATTCCCGAAGGGAGGGGGGTAGTTTACAAAAAACTTTAAAAAATTGCATAAAGTTAAACGTTACTAATTTTAAAGAAAATTATTCAATAATATGTAATAAAATCATTAAATAAAATAAAACGAGGACTTGTACGAACCTGGGTCAATACATGTGAAATTATACAGGCCATGTCGCTTACTAGTTTTGATTTAAAAAAAAAATTTGCCTGTTAATTAAGTATGATATTGAGAGCCTGAAACGGTAGTTTAGAAATTTTTAAACCTTCAGAATTTTTTTTTGGCAACCCCTTTCCTCTAGCTGCGGAGTTAACTTTTTATGAAAATAGTAATTTACAAAAACTCTTAGAACTTTTTAATTTATGAATGTATCAAAATAATTTCAAAGCCATTAGATTGAACAGAAAGTGATCTAAATTTGTATAATAGTTATTTTCTCATACGTTTTAACAAATTTGTGTAACATTAACTTAAAAATAAGATTTTCCGTGTGAAATTTCACATTTTTAGTATAAAACTATTAGGATAAGGAAATAAGACTCACTCTTACTTTCCCCCCCTTGAATAGATATCGTGTAGAACTAATCTCAGAAGCAGTATGAAACATCTGAAGCTAGTCAATTTTTTTATGTAGTTAATCAAACTTGCCATCTTAGAGAAAAAATGTTAAATTTAAGACTCAATATACAAAAAAGGAACTGATCGAAAATCTATTAAAATTTAACTGTATAACCTTCATATAGCAGTTAATATGTGGCAAAAATTTTATATGTGATCCCTTAATAGTTTCAGAAATATGGAGCCTCGAATTTGTCTTAAAACTCACATTCATTTTCACGCCAAGAAATCATCATAATGCAAGATAAGTAAAACGATAGTATAAACTATCTTGATATCTAAACTATGATAATTCAGTTCATTTATATGTAAATTTTACCCTGCGCTAATATCAATAAAATTTTACTTTTAAATTTTTCATAGCCTTATTGTGGTCATTCTTTTTCAACAAGCTCTAATTTCCGCATGATTAATTATACAAAACATTAGCGAGTCAGGCATTTCCCACACTGTCACCGATACTTTCAGTGTTTAACTAGTGTTAAATTCATTGAGGGGGGAGAAGGGGGTTACCTCGAACCCCCCCTCCTTGCCACTTTACTGCCCCACTGCCTCAAATGAAATAAAAAAAAGAAAATATATTAAGATATAAATATATCTGTTAGTTTGAAGTTACTATTACAATATATCATTCAGTAATGCATCTGAAGTAAGCATTTTAAAAAAATTAGTAAAATATTCTCAACCAATAGGAAAATTTAAAAAAAAAAAGAAAAAAAATCTCCAATCACAGTTGCAATGTAAGTAGGGTAATGTGGGGCGCAGGGGTGCCCGCAGGGGGGAATTATGGCGCAAGTTGCGCCATCAAAAATTTGGGGGGGGGGTGTTTTTTCCAGAACATTTTTTTCTCTTCAGAACATGAAATTTTTTGAATTTTGGAAAGAAAAAATATTTAAACTTATTCAACAAGAAATAGATGCATTAATAATACTTTTTCCACGTACTCTTCAGAGTCGTCATCGGGGGGGGGGGGGGGGTGCTACACCCATTAGTTTTTCAGAGGTGGGGCCGCCAATTTCATTTTAGCGATGAAAACGAACGAAGAGAAAGGGAAACTCTTCGTTGTTTTAAAAAAATTAACATAGTAATGATAAATGAGCAATTGAAATAATAGTGACAAAAAGTATTTTTTCTGTAAAATTTGAATAGAAAATGTAATCTTAAAATGCAATTTGGGAACACCCATGATTCTCTTTTATTAAGAGTCGCGGAAATGTACGCTTCAAACATTTTTATTAAACAAAAAAAAAGTATTCAGTACAGTACACTTTCACTAGGCCGCAGAATGGGTATGTCTGCCTAGTCGGAAACTATGGGCTCGGCTCAAATTAAAGTATTGTGCATAGAGTAAAATTAGCTTAAAGGGAGGGAGGAAGGGCGACAAAACTAACATGGTGCACGCCTTGTCTCTCGGCGGCCCTGGTTATACAAAACTATGCTTTATGGTTCTTCAGTTAAAAAAAAAACATAAATAGGACAGCTTCATTAGGACAGCCCATAGGATAGGGTTCGCCGAAACATTCCTATACGTTTTTATTATTTTTTTTGATGAAAAATATTGTTCTGAAAATCATTGCTAAGTGGAGAAAAATGTATGGGTCGCCGAAATAAATTTAAAATAGAGAAAAAAAATAATAACAGTCAAATGCAAACAGAGATTCAATGTATTGTAATGAATACTCACACCAAAAGTTCTAAATTTTTGAATGTAAAAATCGTAAGTAAATCACAGCTTAATCAAGAGATGCAGGTGGCATATTTAAAATAAAATGAAGTGGAATAGAGACCTAAGGTATCGCAGAAAATTACCACATCATTTCAAAATGTTAAAAGTCCTTTTTCCAAGGCCTCAAACGCTTGTATTGCAAGAAAGCAAAAATATTAGGGGGGAAATTGAAAGTTTTATTATGGAAAATCCAAGCAAATAATCGTGTTTGGCGAAGGAAAATTGGAAGAAAATATTACCACAATATGTTTATCAGTAATTAAATTTGACAATGAAGATAGGAGGGAAGTAGCCAAACTGAAAGGAAGAGTGGGTAACTCCAAAACCTTTTTACGTCCCTAAAGTTGCCTGGAAGTGTGTTTTTAAAATTTATGTTTTGAAAAAATCCCGGAAAAATGTTCTCAAACCCCATCCTTTAGCCTAACGTCATTAAAGATAGCCTACACCTGAGAATTTAGGACTGCAATTTCGAAAAACCATGAGCGTGCTCCCAACGTAGCCTCCAAGAAACGCCCTCTCAATTAATCATTCATCCTCATTCAATGTCGAATAAATTTCGTCTTTTGGACTTTAATTTAAAAAAAGCTTCCTGAGTTGTCCCGAAACTGTCGTCCTTCAAATATTACCGAAAATCTTCAAAAATTTCATTGTTAAGGCTTCAATTTAGAAAGTTTTTCGGGGGAGAGACCTCCAAAACCTTCTACCCCTCTAACAGTATTAATAAATCGTCCACGATTGCTTTAATTGAATTTCAATTTTGAAAATTTGCCAAGGGAGAACTCCGAATCTTTCCACCCATTAACATTAACAAAAACCTTCTAAAACTGCGGTTTCTACGGTTCGAAATTTTTTTCGAGAGAACTCCTCTCTCTCTCTCTCGCCAGCATCATCGAAAAATGTCTTAAATCTCGCTTTTAGTGCTTCAATTACGAAACATTTCTGGTCGCGAGCCCCTTCAAAATTCCCCCCCCCCCCCTTTTCATCGCAGGTTGGCTTAAATTATGCTTTCGAAGCTTTGATTCCAAGAAACTGGCGGTGCCCTATATTTTAACAAACAAGTCTACAATCGCGTTTTTAAGACTTCAAAATTTCAAAAAACTTCGATGGGAGAGGTCGCATCTCTCATCCCTTTAATATCACCATAGATCGTCTAAAACTGCATTTTTTGATCTACAATTTTCAAATTTTTCCCGGGGGCGAGCACCCGAACCCCCATTTACGTGTCATAATCAGAAATAATTCACAATTGGGAATGCGTGCTTGAAGTTTGCATTTTGAAAAATTATAGAACGATGACCACGAGTCTCTGCCTCCCTTAACATCACAATAGATCGTCTAAAGCTGTGTTTTTCAAATAACAGTCTTGAAAATTCCCGAAGGAGAGCCATGGACCCCCTCTTCTGAACATAATTAAATATAACGTACGATTGTGTTGGGAACTTAAATTTGGAAAAATTATCGGGAGAGGCTATCCGGGAACTCCTTTCCTCTTCCTCCCAAACTTAAAATATAGTTTAAAACTGCATTTTTATGTCTTCAAATTGCGAAATAATGCAAGAAGGTAGCCCTCCAACAACCCCTAATTCTGACTGAATATTATCCTTACTGTTATTTATTTATATTACTAGTACTAAAGTCTAGTAATATGACTATTCCTGCTAAACCAGAAGCCAAATCTTCTCTCTCTCTGCACATTCGAACAAGCGTTTCAAAAAATTAAGGGGCTGCCAAAAGCGTATCCCCCCCCCCCCCCCCCCAGTTTTTTGAAATTGACCCTGGTACTCTTCCCAAAATTTAATGACTGTGTTTCTTTTTCAATGAAAGGAGCATCACAGATGGCATGGAATTGGTGTCCATTTCAATGCTGGATCAGAAGATTTGATTTCTTTTCAATATCTTATAAATTTTCTGGAAGTAGCACAATTCTGCATGATGAGTACGTGTGACAGTGATGAGAGGGAGGGAGGTCGAAAATGTTTCATTGTTTGTAATAATTCTGACCAGAATGCTCTAATCTTTCACTGATTCATTTGCACCTTGACAATCATTAAGAAGTAGTTTTGAAGTCCCTCCAATCGACAATTAATATATTTTCTTCATTAACTAGCTTAAGCTTATGAAGAATTTTCTCTCATTTTACTTTACTCCCATCTTCTCTGCCATTTTTAAACTGATTATTTCAATTTATCATTAGATGATTTTTATTAAAGCACTCAGCGATGTTGGTTTTCGCTGATGGAAGTAGAACAGTCTGTTCTTATGGTGTTTAAATTATTTTTCGAAAATCATATTTACTTTCTTCCATATGAAGGATATTTGATTCGATAAAATTCTCGAGTTCTGATTTTCGATGTGTGCAGAATAACTGAAACCATTTTTGAGGATTTCCGAAAAATATCTGTCGTGGTGTGTGTGATCCATCTTTTTTGGCTCTGCGACTTCAATTTCGGAAAACTTCCAGGAGAGCGCCCCCACTGAAACGCCAGAATTTCACCTTCTTTATCATCAAGAGTCATCTAAAACTGCGTTTCTAGTAATGCAATTTTGAAAAATTTATAGGAGAGAGTCCCTGATTCACCCCTCTTTCCTTAACACGATCAAAGACTAGCCTAGAATTGCGTTTTTGGAATATCAATTTCAAAAAATTGCCGGGGGAATGGCACCGAAATTCACCTTCCACTAACATTATCAAGGTATATAAAAACTGCGTTTCTAAAGCTACAAGTTCGGAAATTTAAGTGGAGCACCCCTCTCCCTCCTCCCCACTCTCGTCGACATTATTAAAAAGACGTCTTAAATGTGGTTTTTAGGGCTTCAATATCGAGAAAATTCCGGGAGAGCTTTCAAAAACTCTTTTTCTTAACGTCACAAAGGTCGGCAACAATTGCGATTTTAGAATTTCAATTTCAGAAAACTGCTTTTCCCCCAACCATAAGTAGTTATTAGGACTTTAATTTTGAAAATTTTCCAGGGGCGAGCCCTAGAATCTCTTCTTTCCTTAACATTACCACAGATAGTCTAAAACTGCGTTTTCAGAACTACAATTTTGAAAACAAAGAAAAACCCTACTTAACTCAACGGTAGACTATTTGCAATTGCGCTTTTAAAGTTTCAATATTGAAAAAATACCGGGAAGGAGGCCCGAAACCTTTTATTCTCCTAACATCACAAGAGATCGTGTAGAACTGTGGTTTTAAAATTACAATTTCAAAAATTTTCCGGGGGAGAAACTCCCTGGATCCCGTATCTAATTGACAATAAATTTCCGTTTCACGGTTCATGTTATATACATCTAGTAATGACTCCATCCCAAGCCAGAAAGTTGTCCCTGTAATTGTTCATACGTTTAAAAAAAAAAAAGTGAAGCAAAATTAAGGGGGTAACAAAAACTTGTTTACTCGAGGTCCACGTTTTAAAATTATGGATGGCAAGACGGGTCAACAATCCAACA
This sequence comes from Uloborus diversus, assembly GCF_026930045.1. Taxonomy (NCBI): domain Eukaryota; kingdom Metazoa; phylum Arthropoda; class Arachnida; order Araneae; family Uloboridae; genus Uloborus; species Uloborus diversus. The sequence goes on from NC_072733.1 coordinate 218,806,294, forward strand.
ACATTTCAGTTCAAATGGTATTTGTTAGCGCTACCCCCCCCCCCCCCCGTGAATTTGACTGGAAATTACACACTCTAAAAACTTATGTTTTGATGCAAACGTGTCTATTTAGCGCAACTGAATCTCAAATAGCAGCATTACGCATTTCGCAGTTGGGATTTTTCTTTTATCAAAGTGCAGATAAAATCCTCATTTTAGCCTCTGCTGAATTTTTGTTGAACATAGCTGAGCTCATATCTCCAGAACCAATGAACTTGGAAGCTTGATTTTTGTTTCAAACGTGTCCATTTAGCGCAACTGAACCTCTCATAGCAGCATTACGCGTTTCGCAGTTCGTTTTTTTTTTATTTTTATTTTTTTTTATCGAATCACAATTAAAATCCTCGTTTTGTTTCTTGCTGCATTTTCGTTGGAAATAACCGAGTTCATGTCTCCAGAATCAATAAACTTGGAAGTTTGATTTTTGATGCAAACGTGTCTATTTAGCGCAACTGAAGCAGCACTACGCATTTCGCAGTTGGGATTTTTTTTTTTTTTTTTTATGGAAGCGCAGATAAAACTCATTTTGGCATTTGATGAATTTTGGTTGAACATAACTGAGCTCATATCTCAAGAACCAATAAACTTGGAAGTTTAATTTTTGTTGCAAACGTGTCCATTTAGCTCATGCGAACATCTCATAGCAGCATTACGCGTTTCGCAGGTCGGATTTCTCTCTCATCGAAGCGAAATTAAAATCCTCGTTTTGCCTTTTGCTGCATTTTTGTTGAATATAACTGAGCTTATATCCCCAGAACCAATGAACTTGGAAGTTTAATTTTTGATGCAAACGTGTCTATTTAGCGCAACGGAACCTCTCATAGCAGTATTACGCATTTCGCAGTTTAGATTTTTCTTTTATCAAAGCGCAGATAAAATCCCCATTGTGGACTTTGTTGAATTTTTGTGGAACATAACTGAGCTCATATCTCGAGAACCATTTAACTTGGAAGCTTGATTTTTTATGCAAAGCTGTCCATTTAATGCAACTGAAAATCTCATAGCAGCATTACGCGTTTCGCAGTTCGGATTTTTCTTTTTATCGAAGCGCAAATAAAATCTTCAGTTTGACCTTCGCTGAATTTTTGTGGAACATCGCTGAGCTCATAATTCGAGAACTAATGAACTTGGAAGCTTGATTTTTATCTCAAACGTGTCCATTTAGCGCAATTGAACCTCTCATAGCAGCATTACGCATTGCGGTTGGGATTTTTCTTTTATCGAAGCGCAGATTAAATCCTCATTTTGGCCTTTGCTGAATTTTTGTTAAACATAGCTGAGCTCTTATCTCCAGAACCAATGAACTTGGAAGCTTGATTTTGGTTTCAATCCTGTCCATTTAGTGCAACTGAACCTCTCATAGCAGCATTACGCGTTTCGCAGTTCGGTTTTTTCTTTTTTTTTTCGAACCGCAATTAAAATCCTCGTTTTGCCTTCTGCTGCATTTTCGTTGAAAATAACTGAGTTCATTCTCCATAACCAATAAACTTGGACACTTAAATTTTGTTGCAAACGTGTCCATTTAGTGCAACTGAACCTCTAATAGCAGCATCACGCATTTCGCAGTTCGGGTTTTTTTTTTTTTTTTTTTTGAGCAATCACGATTGCTTATTGTTCTCACTTGACCGTTTTTGAGGTCCGTGCCTTTTTCAGCTTGGGCCAGGGACACCAACACCACCACCCACCGGCCTCCTGCAAACGCGGCTCCGAGCACTGCCTCCTGGAATCTGTTTCTCTTGGTCGATGGCGTACATGTCCTACACACACGCGTGCTCATACACACACATACACACACACGCATACACACACATACACACACACCACTGTGTGCAGATGGTGCAAAGCAAGGACCCTACTTTTTCACCGTCACACAGAGGACCTACTGAAGGCGTTGTGTCAGAGGAACACTTTTTAGATTTTTGTGCTTAAAATCATTTGATTAGTGCGTAACAACCTCGATTTTTTAATTTTTAAAAAAATTTCAAACATGTTTTTTTTTTCAATGTAACCGAGGACCTCATACGCAAATGTGTGCGGATGGTGCAAATCGAAGACCCTACGTTTTCGGCGTCACACCGACTGAAGGCGTTGTGTTAGAAGAACAATTTTTATATTTTTGTACTTAAAATCATTTAATTAGTGCGTAAGAACCACAATTTTTGAATTTTTAAAATATTTCAAACATGTTTTTTTCCAATGTAAACGAGGACCTCACACACAAATGTGCGTTTGTACCTGAGAGCGAGGACTTTGCTCTCCTTTCATTATTCTCTCGAGATTTCTTGCGTTACTCAACTAATAAACTCTAAAAAATAGTAGAATTTCAGTTATCCGAACTCCGATTATCCGAATCACTTTCGGAAATTTAGAAAAAAATTAAAAAATAAGACATAAACGTACAGTGATTCGCAAAATAATGAATCTGTCTGTGTGCTGTATTTTAAGCGCACCCCGAATATTTTTGAGATGATAAGCCACTGCCTAATAGTGCAGTTCTTTATTGACTTCTAATATACAGCACTTATAAAGAACGTTTAATATATAAAAGTGATGGCTTTTTATTTATTTTATTGAACGCTCATGTTTTTTTAATTACGAGGACGTAAGTAGTAATAGCCGCGATATAAGGGTCAGAACGAGGAAAACAACTCAACAGTGGGAGGGGGCGTGGCCGTCCGCCATCTTGGATGATCACCTGATCATCTTGTAATCTTTCAGGAGGGGTATTTTCGGATGACATCATTTTGCGTCAGTTAATTTCTTTTAATTTCTTGAATATTTAATTTCTTGAATATTTAATTTCTTAATTATTTAATTTCTATTTATTTCTTAATTATTTAATTTCATTTAATTTCTTGAATATTAATTATTTAATTTCTAATTATTCACTGAACGTGATTCATGAGTATTCTAAAATGCTACGACCGGGAATCGAACCCTCGGCCTCTGGATTACGAGCTTTGTATGCTAACCACAAGACAAGTTCTTACCAGGGGAGGAAAACAATGTCTTAAATGGAAACTCATTTGTGGCGCCATCTATCGGGAGCCTAGGCCATCTCTGAACGGATAGTCAGAATTTTATTCAGTGCTGATGGCGTCATCTAGTGATGTTAAAAATGTTTAATTGTGAATTCTTATTTTAAAAAAATATTAATTTTGGAAGGAATAATGCTTCGCTGTGAATTAAAATGTTATAGAGTGGATTTGAACTCGTGACATAAAGATTCTTCAGTCGGCGGTATGGTCAAACGTATTAGACCGCTCGGCTGAAGAATCTTACTAAGAAGTAGCAATTTAAAGTTCATATACTGACACAGGGCAGGCACGTAGCTAGAACTTTGTTAAGGGGGGGGGTCCAAGGTTTCACGAACTTCAAAAGAGGATGCATGCTAAAGCAAAATTAGTAGCTCATATTTACGTTAAAAAATAAATCCAATTAAAACTAATTATTAAAATATGATAATTAACTAAAATTAATTAAATAATTGAAATTGATAGAGCATTTATTAAAAAATTATTTAACAAAAATTTTACATTAAGTGGCAAAAAAAGTATTGTCAGTTTATAAAATTAACATTAAACTAAAAGTTTTCCCATACTAAGTTTTCATACATGGATAGAAAAATTCCATCACATAAGCTTCCTCTGTTCTGATGCTTTGAAAATGAGTGATATAATCCCTATTAATAAAAAGTTCACAATAAAAGAAAATCGGAAAACGAAAACTGTTCTATGGATTAATTGGAAAACGCAGGTAATAGTTTAATAAAATATTAAAGCTTTGTAATATATTTCAACAAAATATGTACAAGACATTTTATTTGAAAAAAATTAAGAAATCTATATCTATCGAGTCGAATGTATAACTATGAATGCAATATAACGTAATTCCGCCACCCTGTCCGATTTGAACAAGATTTCTGGCAAAATTCAACCACCATCTCGACGAAAATATTAGCAAGGTTTCATTTAAAAAGCCTGTACTAGTTCTTTATTTATCTACTTTATAACATTCTTTTGATTATACGAAATTGAATGAAGTTTCTAATTTTATCCGTTTTCTAATTATCATTTCTAACCATCATTTAAAAACTTGAACAAACTATTAACTCTTTGATGGATGGAGACTTCCTTTGTTGCAATCATAAAAAAAAAAAAAAAAAAAAAAAAAAAAAAATGCGTATTGCCGTTTTTTAAAAATCGTTATTATTATTTTTTTGCAAAACGAATTGGTAAAATAAGCTATCTTAGGATCCGTTATGGTATTTTTTTTTCTTTCTAATGGGGCTTCGTTAGAGGCTTTACCCAGACAGCCATTTATCTCCAAACTACTTCCTATAGATATCTAAGGGATAACAAGCTGAACATTGACCTTATCCAACAGATATCTATAGCATATCCGAATGTCCAAGAGAATATCCACCAGAGGTAAAAAGGTTGCAACGTCTGGAATCCAAGCGACGTCGAGATATCTCGATCTCCCTTGGATATGCTGGAGATATGGAAGGGAGGTTTTGGATAGCTCTTGGATATGCTATAGATATCTCTTTCATGTTCAAACGATATTATATCCAGATAGCTCTAGGATATCGTATAGTTATGAAATAGATATGCATTTTAAATCTCGTTGATGTATATGAGATATCAAAAGCGACGTTCTTTGGATTTGATGTAGTTTTAAATATACTTTAAAGCTGTAAGCAAAATTACAGGTTTAAAAATCGCATTTTTTTGTATTAAAAAATAAATTATATTTATAAATATCTTCATTTTCAAGGCCCAATGCAGTTATAACAGCCCATTTGCTGATAATATGAGTAAAAGTGTTGATATTTATAACTAACTCATCTGTTAATACAAAAAGTTATGATTTTTAAACCTGTAAATTTTCTTACAGCTTTAAAATATTAAACAAATTAGTAACATGTCTTTCACTGTATATTCTTACGAATATTTTTAATTTCCACAATATTATAAACGATGTCTTATTGTTCAAATAGACGAAGTTGTAAAGAAGAATTATGAAGTTGTAAAGATTTAGGGCTTTAGAAATCGAAGTTTTTTTAAACTTATGAATAAGTTATTTATAAATATATACAATTTTACAGGCTCAATGCAGTATAACAGCCATGTTATTGATAGTTGTTTATAAATAACTTATTTATTAATACAAAAAATTGAGTTTTTATATCTGTCTTAAACTTCGTAGTAATTACTTACAGATTTCCTTTTTTTTTTTCTTTCATACAAAGGATGAGTTTTCCCTCATTTCTCCTCCAATAATATAAAGAAAAAGTAATCATAACTGAAATAATAGCATTGTGACTGAATTTAGGTAATGTTTAATTTTAAAATAAAAAAGGTCTTTTAGCATAAAATTCAAGATTTATGTCAAACAAAGCAATAAACAATGTTTGCTTTTATGCTAGACAGTTAAAAACGTACTAAAGCAAAATTTAAAAAAAAAAAAAAAACACTTCAAAGTAAAAATTATTATCTCTTAATTTTATTTTGTTCTTGAGATAACTCTTTTTTCAATTATTATTTTCTTTTTTGGAAGTTTACATATTTGGCCATTGGTTTTTGCAACTTCAATTTAATAAAAATTCCCTGCATTTTCCAGAGTTGTAAAAAAATTATTAAAATTTCCAGGACTTTTGAATTTCCTGTACTCTCCCTGCTTTTTCAGGTTTCTCTAACCCTGTATAATCAAATTATGTACATTGTGTTTGGAACTGTAATCTTGACTTCATTCTAGTTTTTGAGAAGCTGAAAAATTATATCGTATAACAATTTTATAATATATAAAAATTATATCTTATGACAAATATTTTAGTGAAATGAATCCTTTTATTAAAAATTTAGAGAAACCGACAGAAATAGCTCAAAGATCTTTATTTACATACACATAAACAAGTACTGTACATAAAAAAATAAATAATAGATTGGGAAGACTAGTATCTACAGCTGATCTTTGACCAGCCATCTTTGAATTATGCCTGGCCTTCGCATGGCGCATGAAGTTAGCTAGTTATGATACAAAAATAAACAAGTTTATGCTAGAAAAAAATTTCAATCGTTAAACCATTATGTTAGTTTTGCTAAAAAAAGAACATAGTTATGTCAAAAACATACTATAACGGTTGAAAAGAAATGATGCTAAATAATTGTTCACCTATAAATTTTATTAATACAAATTATTAAGCAAAGCAAAGCATAAAATCACAGCTAAAATTCAAAATAATTAGAATGCAAATTAAACCAACGTATATCAAAAATATATGCACAATAACATGAAGAAATAAACTAATACAAATTGATACATAATACAAACTCAAAGTATCGAGCACAGCGATCGTTTGCGTTCAAAACAGAACACAAGAAGCCAGAGAAGTGGCGTGGCTGCTCGACTCTAACTGATTAACCACGTTTTGTAAAATGTGGAGAGCACGAGTCCTCAAGCGTTTAAGTTACAGTTAATTAACACTATGCCACACATTTCAATGCAATAAAAAATATTGTTTTTTTAACTAAAACATGGAAAATAAAACAATTTCACGCAGATGTCTGAATGTAAATAAACCTTACAATATCTATGAGTCAAATATCTAAGAGATATCTTGAAAAAGATATATCCTAGACATTTGCTATGTAACATGAAGGTTATCGAATAGTTATCTACAGGATATCCAAATATCTATATCTGAAACATGTAAAAGTCTGGATATCTCACAGATGTGGAAAAGATCCAAATCCACGATTTGGATATTCCCAGATGTCCAGTGGATATCCGAATATCCATATCTAAAACATGTAACAGTCTGGATATCTAGTAGATATTAGAAACTCCAAATCCATGACTTGGATATTCTTGGATGTCTGCCAGATAACTAAAATATCCAGCAGATATCTCGATATGTGGTGGATCTTTTTGGATGTCTAACAGATATTTGTGGTTGTCTGGGTAGCCTTTTCGGATCTAGTGCGAACCACCGATATGGCATCTAGTCTTTCAAATGCTACCATTAAGGCGCGGATGTAACTGCACAGGAAATTTCGATGCCGAGTTTCCACCAGATGGAGACACTTGAGCTCTCTTCGGTGCGAAACTGCACTAGGGGTTTAATTTTGTCAAGCCAAACGAATACCCGAGAGATCTTTTACCTGTCGAGTAATGGAATGTATGGTGAATGAAATTAAGCATCTATGTATTTTTATTTTAACACCTTTTTGGAAAAAATGCAAATGATTGCTTTTTATAAATGTTTTTTATAAGGTCATGAATGATTTAAACATTATTGGCGATTTTCCTCTGATGTTTTCAATTTGATGTTTCATTTAAAAGATCAAGAGGAGGCATCGCACCCACCTATCTCACCACCAAACACGAGTTCAGTTTGTTCTGCCAATACAAAAAAAACTTCTGTACAAATCAGTCTTTTTCAAATTAAAAATATAATTGTAAACAACTACAGGGAAAATGGCAATATACTCTTATCGTGTCAATATTTGATTATAACCTGGTTACTTTACTGTCTTTATTAGCAGTAAGCAAGTGTTCGACTCGAAAATTTCATGATTTGTAGTCAAACGTCAAATTTTGATCATTAAGGTAATCTTTGTCCCGTTTGCGATTGCGATAATACAGTAGCATTAAATTAGATACATTTTCAACAATATGTAATATGCATAAAGCTAGCCAATTTTTGAAATCAAAACTTATAGGTTTCTTATAGCCTCAGTTTGTAAATTTTTTGCTCAACAGTCATCTGATGTTCAAAAGCCTAAAGACAATCTTTTGTAAAAAAATCTTAGAATGATTGTGGTTAAAAATCCAGTAATGATTTAAATCTACCTTCCAAAATTCATCTAACAATAATAACACTTCTGATTCTTTCATTTTCAAATTGGTATAACTTCCATTCTAGGAGCGATTTTGTAACGATCATGTATTCTCGAAAGCATATCATATTTTATAACGTAGGTATTGACTTTTTTTTTTCTTTCTTTTATGTGATGTTAGTAAAAGATATTCTATTGCAAGAAATAGCAAATAATGTTAACTTGAAGAAATTAAGAGTTGAAAAAAAATCTAATATAGACGTGAAAAACACAAGAAAATGTACCTCGCATTGACCTTTTTTTAATTATATGCGCAGTAAATAGCAGAAACTTTCACCTAGTAATTTTATAGTTAAATGCACATGTCTGTTTTTTTTTTTTTTTTTTTTTTTTTACGTTTAATACTACCTTCGCAATTTACTAATGATGGATGCATAGACGCTTATTAAATAATTCCTCAGTAAAAAGGCGGTAAATACTAATCAGAAAATTTATTCCAATGAAACAAATACAAATATGCTTATCTTGAAAAACGGAACAACATCGAAGAAAGATTTTTTTCTTCAGTTAAAAATGACTAACTGCTCTTCTCTTGGGACCATAGACTCACATTTCAGTAAGATTTAAAAGTACGAATTTCTAATAATTACTTTTAAATTACATGTGTTAATATGGCCGAACTTGCAATTTCATAAACTAATTACAGTAAAATATTCAAGTAATTTTCAATTTCATTCTTCGCTTCATAAAATTTTGATACAGCGAAAAGTAATTTCGTTGCATCAACTTCAAATTTATTTATTCACTTATGTTCAAAAAAAAAGAACCGATCTTTTCAGGACTACAGTTTAAAAGTTGTAAGCTTCCGGGGAGATAAGTAATCTATTATTGTTAAAAATAAACTAAAAGTTTAAATAAGATTATTAATCAAAATATAAAATGAATCTGAAATAAATCATACCAAAAATATAAAGTTCAAAAATAAATTAATAATTAATATTTATTTTTTCTCATCCTCAATCACACGAAATGTGTAGATTTTTTTTTTCGTTGCTGTCGGAACTTAGTTTTTAAATGGGAAAACATATTAACACATAAATTGCTCGTATTGTTAAGAAAACTTTAAAAGGAAACACTACAACTTACCTAGTTTATGTACACTTAATTTTCTTCTGATTACAATTTTGTTCAAGATATGTTTCCTATAAGCGCGTGGTAGAAAAAAAACTGTGTGTTAAAACAGAAAATAATGGGAATTTCAATTACTAATTCACCAGGGATGCACCTCACTCTGGCTGTCCTTCGTGCAGCATGTGTCTAGGAAATCAAGTCCAAACGGGAAAAGAGTCAAAACGAAAAGAAGAAAGAAAGAAAACCACCCCAATGAGACTGGGGAATGTTTGTTTTCAATTACTTTGCCGATGGCAATTTGGCGGGCTGAGGGAGAGGGGCCGAATTTCAAGGTCACAACCCAGTTGGGTTGAATTGGAAATTCGTCGTTTTCGGACGGATTCTTCGCGGCACAGGAAGAGACCGGCGGCAACTGGGAACCCGCAGTTATTTCACGAGGTTTTCGTGTTCTGAATTGACTCGGACGCTGGAAAATTGTCGATAAATGGGAATATTTAAGGGGAAAATACCGGGTTTCATAAAATTTCTCTCTTTGGAAAATTTTTGTTGTCGTGAGGTGCAACAACCGAGAAAAAGCAGACAGTGGTCTTTCGGGAAGGGGGGGGTCCGGACCCCATGGACCCCCCCCCCTTGGCTACGTCCTTGCACAGGGGATAATTGCGTTAATTAAATGATGAAAGTCAAGAGTAGATGAATCAGACAAATTAATTTTAATGACAAAGAGCCTAATCAAAGCAACGTGATCTAATAAATCCTTAAGAGAGAGATAAAATATTTATTTTTGCTTTTAAGGGGGGTGATTGCTACATGATTCAGAAATTTTCTGGTTTAAATTTGTTCCAAACAGGATGACCATTTCAATGAGACTACGTCACAAGTCTCAATTACTGGACGAATCAGAGTTCAGATTGTTATCAGCTTATCTGAGCAATTCTAGCTTTATTTCAGTACAGACATCAGTTTGAAGTGTTCTGCTGTCGGGTTCACTAGACTTTTACACCATGAGCTTCAAGGGTCAGAAACGAAAATGTGACAGTACCAGCAACTCTGCCAAGTCGGCAAAATTTGACGAAATTAAAGTAAGTATTGCTCCTTTATTCGTTTTGAAAATAAGAACATTGTAAGTGTATTTGTTTGAAAGCTTTTTGGTTTATTCTCATTTTCTTTTGCTTCTATTGCAGCCGGGAGACCCATTTTTGGAGGAGGACGTGCCAGAAGGACTTTTTACGATTGGAGAAGAGGTGTTCGTATATCCAAATACTTTCCAGAACAACGTCAGCCTGCAGATACGAAAATTTCACAAATATGGAGAAAAGTACTATCCGACGAAGGAAGGGATCTCCTTGCGGCCTTGGTGGGCTACAGACATCATAGGACGGAAATCAGTGCCTCAAACCAAGCAACAACTGCGTACGATATTTGAACACGAACTCACCATCGAGAGCAGTGACTTTGCATATTTCAAATTCACACGTTTAGCACCAAATGGAGAGCCCCGATCAATCACACTATCGGCAGAGCAATGGACTGAAACAATCCGACAACAAAATGCTATTACGAATGCGTTGCTAGATCATGTATTCCGTGAAATGGACTTGTTGAACGCATACAGTACCATAACGAATACCCCAGTAGCAAAAAGTACTTTGCCTGCTTCGTTGGATACAAGTTTGGGGACGCATTACCTTCACAACGTGCTAGAGAGTGTTCTGTGTAAAATGTTCAAAGACAAGGGACTTAAAGATCCCGAAATGTTAGCTGAAGAACTGCACGGGAATCGCATTGAGAATTTTAATTCTCTTGCACTAGCTATGGACGTTTTAGAATTGGCCGAAGAATTTCGTGAAAATTTGTGGGAAGACCCAACATTTTTGTGTATGAAGCCCGCAATGTATGTAAATGAACATTTTTTAAAACATGTGGAACTAAACAAAGTTATGTCTTCTGTCCGTGAAAAACTATGTCCAGCAGACGCATTTGAGTATTTTGAATAAAAATGTAAATGAAAAAAAAATGTACACAAATGTAATACAAATTTGATATTATGTATGTAAACTCTGCTTTAAAAATAAAATGTCATTGCTAAGAAAAAATTGTGCCGTTATTGTAACATTTTTCAAGAAGGAAAAAAGAAGTTCTGCATTGAAAAAAAAAAAGATATTGTTGCATTTTAATAACACATTCTCGGGGGAAATATATACGAAATACATTGCTTATACTAAATTTTGTCTTTGTTGTAATATTTTGAAAGAAAAAATATTATTCTGCATTGAAAAAAAAAAAAAACCTTTACAGACAACTTAGATTAAAACTTTGGAAAAAAATATTTTTCGTAATACAGTCAAACCCCGCTATAACGAACCCTCAAATGACCGACTTGAGAGATCGCTATAGCTGAGGGTTCGCTACATCCGGTTTTTAAAAAAAGTCTAAATTCACTCAATTACTTCCATAATGGACATCCTAATTACGCAATGTTTCTATCAGTACTTAGGATAAAAAGTGAAATGTATTAATTACTTTGTACTCAATAAAAAGCAAACTATAAAAATTTGCTTTTTTTATGAAAAAAATTCTACAGCATGGACGAAGAATGTTATTTTATGTTGCAAGCATTTTGATTTTAAATGCATTTCGATACTTTTTTAGTCAGCTATTGGAAACAAATCCGCAACATGTTTCAGTTGCAAAAAAAAAAAATTAAAACTTCGGAGCTGAAATTGCAGGTTCGGGATCTCCTATTTCTTCATCAATATCAGAAGATGAGTTCACCGTGAAATTGTTCTTGCGAAAGGTTTTTGCATAGATCAGAAAATACTGAAGCACATGAAACCAGAAATCTTCTTTGCACATGTTTAAAGTCATAAATTCTGTCCAATAAAATTTGTTTGAAATGTATCCACTTTTAAGGTGAGGAACGTTTACGAATGATGGGATTTATTTCTTACTTTTTGCACCAGATGTTGAAAAGCTTGAAATTTTTGGTTCGCTATAGCCAATTTTCGAACATTTGGGGATCGTTACAAGCGTTTGAAATTGCATTAATGACATAGGACTTCAGTTCGGACCATTCAAAAGGTTCGCTACAACCGGTGGATCGCTATATCCCGGGTTCACTATAGCGGGGTTTGACTGTATATTATTAGGAAAAAAAATATGTTTGTTAAAGACAATGAAACTATGATTTAGTTTTCTGGATTGTAGAAATGAGGCAGTAAAATAAAATTTATATCAATACGTTTTTCAAAATTTATAATTTTCTTTTAGTATTTTTCCCCTATATCCGAGTTAAATGAAGCGTGTGATGCCTCAGAAGCAAAGGGGAGGAGAACGGTTCTAGTTCTGTGTATTGTTTTCAATCCATTGACATGTTTAAGCTTTGTTGTTCCAATTTTAGCCTTTCTCTTAGTATTAGTCGAAGTCCTTGGCATGTACTAATCTATTGAAATATCACAAAAATTATATTTTCATTCAGACTTAATTACAAAACCGTACAATGAGACGAAGAAAGCATCGACAGTATAAATATTACTTACAAGAAAGTGCATATAGAAAGATATGAAAGAGTGATGTCGAAGTCTAATCCATCAACTATATTCAACAACACAATAAAAACACAAGTTTCTTTTAAAATGATAAACATCATTTATTCACACACAGTAAAAAACAATTAAACAAACTTACACCTTTAAGTAAAACTCCTCAAAACTTTCAAGCATATTCTTAACATCGATTACATTGAATAAATCAGACACAAAACATTTTAAACATGGACTGTCAACATTCAGAGTAACGAACTCACGAGCCAAGGCTTCCCAATTAACATTAAAAAGAGAATGTTCGAAAAAAGAGTCGAATTTTCGTCCCCACATTCACATTCATGCACTCTCATGTAAAAAATGAATCTGTGTACAATCCGCGCATTCTTTTTTAGAAAGAGAGTTTATGTTTCGTATGAGTTCATTAAATAGGCACTTACGTAGAGAATCAACTAATTCATCAATTCCTTGTGCTGTGCATGTGTTGATTTCATCACATCGACAACCACTGGGATATTTTTTCTCAATTTCCGAAAGGATGTGCTCTTTTAGAGTACAAGTCATAAGTTTGTCTTTGACACTACGTGAGATACAAGGGGACGCGTAACACAATTTGTCAATCTGGCTTTCCATAAGTAGCACTCTCTCTGGCATCAACTGGAACACTTCTCGTTTTAGTTTGAACAATCTTTGCACACTAACACAGATGTTACCATTTGCATTCTCGTTGAATACACAAACGTCCTTTTTTACTACAAAAGCGAAATCACGGTCTTCGATTAATTTTTGATTTATATTTTTACGTAGACTTGTGTGAAATGAGCGTACACCACACATCTGGTTCTAAGAAAATACCATCCTTAGTTGGACGAAGAATACCATCTTTCCCACATGTGTATCTTCTAATCTGCACGCGTGTACGTTTCCGAAAAGTATTCACTAAAGTGAAAATGTTATCACCCAAGTGTATCATACCATCTGGCTAGGGAGTAGGCTCAATGTACATTTTCGTGCTCGTTACATCCATCTGTTCAACTTCACGCTTCAAAGTTTCAGAATGATTTCCAGCAACGTCACTCATTCTTAACTTTTTCATAGGATTAGAAGTTTTAATACCAAAATATTTTTTCTTTGAACTTAAAAGATAAAGCAAACTAGGTTTTAACACTAGCGTGTTAAATTACTTATAAGTAAAAACCTATATATTGTTTGAACAAAAATATTCATTCTGCAAGCTTCATTTTATTTTGACTTAAGTAAATTTTCTACATTTTTTTCTTGCAGTCTCTGGTCAAATCCTTATCAATAACCGTGCACAACACAACCGCTTCTACTCTATTGCAACTCTTTTCATTCTTATTAATTTCACTTAAAAGCATGAATTCTCAAGCTGTAAAGGTTTTTTTTCTGTGAACCTAACTCCTGACGTTGAAAATTGTAATTTAAATTTCATTTCAGTTGCTTAGGTAGTATTTTGTTTTTCTTTTCTATTGAAAGTAGGTAAAACAATTCCTACCTGAAAAGCATTTGAAGAATTTGAAGAAGCATACAGAACAAATGTAAAGCTTTCAGCCTGTATTGTTGAGAGGAGATTTTTAAGGTATTTATGCAGTGAAAAGAAATGTTGTTCTGAACAATGGCTATTGCATAGCTGCCAACTTGTACAATTTAGCCGTACATTGTAAGATTTTCGGACATTATGTAGGCCTGAAAGAAGCATTTAAGATCTCGGAAATGTTCAGCAGAATAGTAGATGAAAAAAGCAGGGCTCATTTTCCTCCTACTTTTCCTACTATTCCTACTTTTTCCTACTTAAGTAGGAATTGTCCTACTTTTCAGCAAAAATTCCTACTTTTCCTACTTTTCAGCAAAAAATTCTTACTTCTCCTATTTTTTAGCATGATTTTCCTTTAGAATTTAACTTGAAATTCCTTCAAAAGACTTTGAAATTGATGTGATTTCAAAAACTTTGCATTCAGAAAATGAAAATTTGTGAATTGTAAATTGTTTATGTATAATATTGAATTTATTTCACAAAGTTCTACATGCTTGCAATTTCTTCTGAATTCTACTGCTTATGTTAAGAAAAAACTACTGCTTGTGTTAAGTATGTAGTAAAAAAAAAATCTATCTATATAAGTACAAACTTTTGATGATTATACTTGATTATGTATGTTATTCTTTTTTTTTTTTTTTTTTTTTTTTTTTGCTGGCATGTAATGTTAGTTATTATATTTGAATTTCAGTTTGAACTATGTCAAAAAAACTGAATCCTCCCCTACCTTTTTTTTTTTTTTTTTTTTTTTGTTTGTTTGTTTCCGTCACATTTTTGTAAAATTCAAGAGTTTTGTAAAATAGATATAATTTTCAGTATGGAAGAATGAAGTTCAGTTAAATCAGGAAATAAAACTTTTTTTTTATGTCAAAAAGTTTTAAATTAGAAGTTTCATGTTATTTCTGACCTAAAATATTTTGTTGCATACAAAGTACTGAGCGCAATTAGCTCAAACTTGTTGCTTTCTTTAAATAGATAGGTCTTCAGATATAGTAACATTTAAAGCACAATAAAATGCTGCTAAATGGTTATCATGTACCCAGTATCTCTCTTGCCAGAAACCAAAAAAATTCCTCTTTCCTCAATCAACATTGATTTCGAAGCTGGCGCTTTGTAATAAGACAATAATTCTGCAATGTTTATTATTCAATATTGTTTGTTTGAATATTTTTTCCAAAGTTTTTTTTTTCCAAAATGCAACTCTTCAGAAATTAAAAAAAAAAAAATATGTATTGAAATGGCATGGGTCATAATGGGGTTCATATTTAAATGTGAAAAAAAATAGCTTTCTTTGAATGTGTCACCCCTGCACCAATTTCATTGAAAACTAAATGGTAACATAAATTTTAGTAGAAAACTGTATCCATTTTACATCGAATGACTCACAAATTCTTGAGTGAAAAAATTCTTGTTGACTTAAAAGACTTTTCTAGAAGTGATGCAGCAAAAACTGTGTTTGATTTAATGTTGCTACTAGTGTATTGAACAAAGTCCCAAAAAAAAAGGGGGGGGGGGAAGTGGGTTCTGAGAAATAAAATAGCATTTGGTTCAAGTATTTATTCTTAATAAGGGGTGTCCCCCTTCTAAGAGGGGTCATGGTGCAGATTGTATTGTTGAATTTCTTTTTTTTTTGGGGGGGGGGGGGTCTTCCTATGTAGGTTTTTTGTGATATTTAGGGTGGTGTGCCCTTAATTTTGCAGGGGAGCACCCATGTCTTATTTGTTCTTGCTCAGTGATATAACTTTACATATTTGTTCGTATTATGTTCAAGATACTGCCTGTCAACCTGCGATACTGGATAATAATGTTTTTCATATCAAATTCTACCGTTAATATGTAAACTGCTTTGAAACAATAAACTCGAATTTCCTATTACAGTGGACAAACATTATATTTCTTCTTCTTTTTAAATAAATTACTTGCATGCTTTTAACTAGCATTTTAGAAGTATTTAGTTAAATGTACATATTAGTATTTAAAGAAAGAAATTTACAATTTAAAATTAATAAAATTTTTATTTAAAAGAATAATTTTAGAGGAAATGTAACTGAGCTCTAGGATAAGGCATTTAACTAAGGATGTAGGCTTTAAAAATAATAAATAAAAATAGCAAAGCCTTATGTACTAACAGTTCTAAAACGTTACAAGTTTTCTGGGGTCAACAATCTAATATTGCTTCGACATACGTATTGTACATGTCTTTTGATTCCATGCTTATGAATGATGTTTTATTAGAATTTTAAAAAATGGCAAAATTAAAATAACAAAGCTTTATGCACCAACAGCTCTAAAAAGTTGTAAGTTTTACTTATAATTTGAAGTTTTTGCAGTCAACAATCTAATATTGCTTCTTCATCAGTATTGTACACATTTTTTGATTTCATGCTTACAAATGATATTTTGAAAAAAAAAAAAACCTTCAATAAAATGTAATTTTTAATAACTCAAATAAGAAGTTGAGTTGACCTAAAAAAAGTGTATATCGTACTCCAGTTAAGTATAATTATGTTTGTATTTTGTTTGTTCATTTATTTATATATTTTGCATGTAAGATATGTACTGGCAAGTTAAAAATATGAAAGGAAGTTTTTTATGAAAAATATTGTTCAATTACTTTTTAATTGTTTTGAAAAATTCCATTTTTTGCATTAAAATACTGGTCCTATATTTTCCTACTTTTTCGTAAAAGTGTTCTACTTTTTTGCAAAAATATCCTACTTTTCGACCATCAAAATGCCCTATGACCCCTGAAAAAGCACATGACGAACAAAGTCCAAAGAAAAAAAATATCCTTTTATTTTTAGCATATTTAGACAATGTATTTTTTTCTATCGAGGCGAAGACAATCTCAAAAATTATTTTACTCTGAAGATTACTTCTTGCTGCAAATATGTTCATTTAGTGTATTTAATCCGCCTGTAGCCATAGAATATCTCTCGATCTTCGGGGTTTTTTCAATCGAGGCAGGATGGAAAAATTGATTATACGGGACCTACACTAGCTTTGAACCAAACTAAGCTAATTGCTCGAGAAATATTTTACTCTGAAGATTAACTATTGTTGCAAATATTATAATTTAGTGTATTTGATCCTCCCGCGGCCACAGAACACCTCTCGATGCTGGGGATTTTTTACCATCGAGGCGAAATGGAAAAATTCATTATGTGGGACCTACACTTCTTAAAGGGACACAACACGCCCTTCCGCAAATACATGTGTTCAAGCTCTTTGATGAACTGCCCATGCTTTTTTAGACTATAACCACCGACAACCACCATAGTTGCCTATTCAACATCTATTGTAAAGGCAGGACCATAGTTGTAAAGGCGGCAGGATTGGAGGGCGGTTTATTTACTCTGAGGAGGATCAAAAATTTCGGCAAAGTGACTTGTTCACTCATTATTACCTGTTCCAAGAAATGCCCACGAATAACAGCCAGGACCTTGATAATACTGCAGTCCTGTTAACAGCCGCATTTCTTGGAATCAGAGCTCGGGTCCCCAGGAGCTGAAATGTTAACTATGGTTTCTTTCCATTGTCTTGAACAACCTGCAGTTTAATGTGGTGGAAGCAAAGGATTTTTAGATTCCCTTGTTTTTTTTCTTTTCTTTCCTTTCTTTTTCAAAGAGAAACTTCTCTTGGCTTCCTTTTTCCGATCTCCGATACTGCCAGGACTTTTTCTTTCAGGGATTTTCACTTCTCTCCATGGCAGGTGGCCTAGGAAATCGCCAAGCCAAGGTTTGGTTTTGCACATGGAAGTTGGACTGTGGGCCCTCTTCTCTCTACTTAGGACCTGAAAACTTTGGGGCCCCTAGGCAACTGCGTACATTGCCTATTTAGTAATACGGCCCTGGAAGAACTCCCCTCCCTCCAAACATAACTACGAGAAAGAAAAAATAGTTGTGGGAAACTGCTAGGAAACGCCAATACTTTTTTATTTCTTTTCTTCTTTGAATTCTTGATGTATCACCATTTTGTCACTGTGTACTTGGTATAATATCACTGCACGTTGTAATATAATTTTAATAGCACGTATAAAAATTTTTTGGCTTTGATCTCTTCCATTGAAATGAAAACACTATCTTTAAAAAAGCAAATTTCATGTGATTTCCCCATTAAATGTTTAAATATAAAACCCATTGTTTCAAACTTTGTTACCTTACGACAGCAATATTTATTGTAATCATAATAAAAATTTTGAATCAAGGCTTCTCTGGAGCAAGCATGAAATTTATGCACTATCATTGCTTTCTTAGGATTTTTGTCCTCATCTAAGCCAATAATCGAAAACGATGCTAAGCAAAGACACATATTAGGATTTTTAATACAAGTAACTTGTTTGTTGTGAAACATAAATTAGTTTCGCAAACCTTCAATATTTAAATGGTTCTAATTAAATTAGCACACAAACAAATTCTAGAGGGGAACAAGGATTAAATTTTAGTGCCAAATGCTTAAAGTTTCAGACACGTATATATGTAGTTTTTACCCCCTTTTAGTATGAAGCATTTGTAATAATAAACGATGTGAAATTTCGTGATGGTTACAATAGTCTCTTTCTGAAATACATTTACACCAAAAAGAATAAAATAACAATTTTTTTTCAAAAAATACCAAGCACTTTTCATAATGCACTCAAAAGGACAAAATAACTTTTCTGGGTCAGAAAGGACAATATTTAAGTACTCCTGTAGTTTTTAATTATTCCAAGAAAATGATTCCACGAACGAGGAAAAGTGCGGCTCAAGTCATTTCAAACCAAACTTTCCCTGAAAAATATGCATCATGTTTCAACACTCAAATTTATGACAGAAAGTTCGATAATAATATGAAATTCTCCATCTGACTAGAGCCGCACTTTTCCTCGTTTGTGGAGTCATTTTCTTGGAATAATTGAAAACTACAGGAATACTTAAATATTGTCCTTTTTAACGTAGAAAAGTTATTTTGTTCTTTTGAGTGCATTATGAAAAGTGCTTAGTATTTTTTTTTTTTAAGTTCTGTTTTTTTTTTTTTTAAATTAATATTTTTTGTATTAAGACTCATTTTTTCTCGATGTAACTGACTTTACAATTTCAATGTGTTTTAACTTAAACACCTTTGAAATGCTATTCATCTCAGCAAAATTTGATAATTGTCATTTCGGAATAGGTATTTAATTATAAGATCTATGATCGATTTTCAACAAAACTACATGAAATTTTTAAAAAATATATTAAAACTTAATTTCTTAAAAATCAAAAACCAAAAAGTGCCGGAAATTTTATCTCACAAAAGTCTTCGTACACTTTAAAAAATGTCTATATATTATTGAATAATCTAAAGTTATTATTTAGTAGAATATCATGCAGTATCAACAACACCTTTTAAGCGTCTGGGAATAGATTTCATTCTTCTTTCTTTCTTTTTTTTTTGCGTAATTTCTGAGTAAGTGTTCAACCACACTTCGAGTCTTACTGTTTCTAGCTCTATTTTCGTTTCAAAACCGTATTTTCGTAATCTAGCATCCAGATATCTCTAAATATGTTACATTAAGTTCAAATCTGGAGATTGAAGGGGTATTTTCTAAACCTTAGGACAATTTTTGAAGCACTAGACGCAAACGTTGAAAACCGTGTGCTTATCATTATCTTGATAAAAAGACAAAGTTGTTTCCGATAACCAAATTTTCGTCTAAGAGTTTAAAATTCGTTTTTAAAATATTTAAATGAACAGCATGATTCATTATTTCATCGAAAAATTCCAAACTATTAAGTCTTGGTGCTGATTGCACCCTCACACAAGAACACCTTCCGAACACCTTCTTTAACCGAAAATCTTAACTTCATTTCTATCTGTAAGTAAGTCGTAATCCCAAAACGTTTTGAGCTTATTTATCATTGATTTTGCGACGAAAAGCGAAAGCTTTCTGTTTTTCGCTGGGACAAGAAAATTTCTGCGGGAAGAGGTCCCATTTCATCCAGCTAATCAGAGAACTTGGCCAAGAATTTTAGGTGAAAATTAAGTGTAAAAATTTTCATTTAACTCTGCAGAAACCTTTACAGCAATCAAATGTGTATTTTTCATGACTTTTTTAACTGTAAATCTTTGATCACACTCTGTCAACTTCGCCGGTTGACCTTTTCTTACCTTGTTTTCGGTCCGATTCTTTTCTTTGAAGCATTTTATCAAGCACATTACTTAGAATGGAATAAATTGACTAATTTAGAGACATTTCAAACCAATTTACCGATACTGTTAAGAAAACAGTGAAGTTTTCCAATTTTTGTAAAAAAAAAAAGGGGGGGTTAACCCTGGACTTTGAGTTTTTTTAAAAACATCCTAGCGAAACCTTTTTTTTTTTTTAAACTCCAGGAAAATGATTACATGAGTGAGAAAGAGAGGGGAAGGTGAAAAATAGTACACGAAGCAAATTTATTCCCCAAAGATAGTCCAAATTTTCGTTATTAGAAATTTGCGTATGTGGGAGAGCTCGCTTATCCTTCCTTCTCAAATATAGCCTAAAATTAACTGCAGCTTTAAGAAAAAAATTTGGGGAAGGAAACCTCCCTCTGCCCCCTCTTGCTCCTAACATTATCATTAATGCTTAACGTCAGACGTCAATTACGGAAATTTTCCAAGAGAAAGCCACCTTACTTCACAACATTCTTGGGGCCGTTAGGTGTTATGAACCCTTTAACGTCACCAAAGATAGAATAGAATTGCGTTTTTGAGACTTTGGTACCGAACAATTTTCAAGGAAAGAAGCAGAACCTTCCCCATTCCACCAAAGATGCCCTTAAAATTGATTTCAATTTTAAAAATATTTCAGTAAGAAGCCTCAGCGCTTCTCTCTCCCCTAACGCCTAAAATTACATATTTCAGAGCTTAAATTTTTCGAATTGAGTATCGTACTATTTCCGATTTTCTTAACTTCTCTAAGCCTAAGCTGTATTTGAAAACTTTGATTTCGGGAAATTTCCTTGCGGTGCCCACCGATCCCCTAACATTAACAAAAAAGCACAAAATTTTTTGAAAATATCGGAAACAAGACCCAACCTGCCCTTTCCCCTCACTTTACTAAAAATTGCCTAAAATTTCGATTTTTAAAGTAAATTTAGCAATTTTCTCAAAGTGCGGACCTTTATCCCCCGTTCTTTTTTTCTTTTTCAAGCATACAGAAATTAATTACATCTTTTTTTCTTTAATTATATTTCTTGTTTTAATTTAAACACCCTTTACAGTATGTGTATTAGCTATTTCACAACGATAGGGCGGCAATAGCTACGCCACTGCCTCCCCCCTTCCCCCACAATCCATTTCCTTTGACCCCCACTTTTTTGGTGCACCAGCCGCCTATGAAAGGAGCACACATAAGCACGCATTAAACACATTCAGCAACATTATCAAAAAAAAAAAAAAAAAACTTATAAGCCAAATTAGTTTTCACTAACGTGTAAAGTAGTTTCCATGTTGATGAGGTTTGATGACTGAAATAAAGATTAACTACCACATGTTTACACCCTCGTATTGCAGCCCATATCCATATACAGTCGACTCCCGCTACAACGCGATTCGACTTACGCGAAATGGCTATAACGCGAATTTTTCACGAGCAACGAATTTTAGAGCCAACGCGAGTTTTTCGACCACAACACGAATTTTTTTGGAAGGAAGTATCGGCTTCGTTATTGGCTACTAAATACTGATTTCGTGAATGTTATTATATCTCTTTAAGCATCACTGACACCGAAAATTCCCACCTCAAACTAAACTAAGCATCGCGTTGTTAGTGCATCAAATAACCACTCAGCATCTTTCATTTATTTATTTTTTTCATTCTAAATATTAAAGTTAATGAAATGTAATGGCACCTTAGTGGTACTTCATCTAAAGTTTGTGAAGATGGGAAGATAGAGAAAGTTTCTGATTAAAAGAAAAGACAAGACAAGATTCTCGATATGCTTGAACATTGAACAAATTTATTTTATGTTTTATTCATGTTGAATAAAACAGTTTTTACTTTTAAATACAGTAAAAATTCAGTTTTTATGTCAGAAACTTTCGTGTATAGTTGAGGAATGCTTTAAAGCAGTTTGAAGGGTGTTTATAAGTGTCCATAAGAATTTGGTATGCTTTTAAAAAAATATATACGTATATTTTCCAACAACGCGAAATTTCGACTTACGCGAGGAGTCTTGGAACGCATCCCTCGCGTAAGTCGGGACTCGGCTGTACATGCAATGAGGAAAAGATACGGGATCGTAACTCTACAGCGCTTTCTTCAACTGCTCAGTTCAAATCATATGTGTTGAGCTTATTACTGTTCTAAAATTTCTAAATCAGACCCTGACAATCACCACTGATATTTATTTTACCAGTGCTCAAAAAATTTTTCAGTTTGCATTTTTATATTTAACAATTTGTTGATAAAAAATATTTCAGATCAAATTATTGCATTTCAACGAAAGTCATTGATGAATAATTGTTTTCAAAAACGTCTTTGCGTGAAAATTTTTCCAAAATTTTGTCTCACTCTGAAATTACTTTTAAAATTGTGTGTGTGTAACAATGAGTTTTAGGTCAGATATGTCTTCGAATGAAAGTGAAAATATGGGTCCCTTTTTAGATTGGGATTGGAAGAATAACGATCTTAAGGGCCACTAGTTATTGTTAAACATGTCTAACATTACAATAAGAACAACAGTGGTTTAAAATCTCCTTTAGAACAAGGACAACATCCCTAAAAATACTTATTATAAGGAAGAAAACAGATCTGAAAAATCCTCATCGGAATCGGGTAAGAAGGAAATTAGAAGTTAGTAGCAAACAGTTGTTAAATAGAAATTCTTTGAATTAAAGCCTTAAACCTAAAATATGAATAGCCTCCCTCTAAAATCACACACATGGGCGAGTATGATAACAATAACTACCAGTTTTATTTGAATTTTTGGCATCTTGAATTCAAATTGTGTTTTTCGCAATCACGAGCGCGTGTGTGTATGAATGCGCGTGTGTGTTTGTGTAGGCGCATGTGTGTGTGTTTGTGTGTGTATGTATGTATGCATGTGTGTGCGCGTTGTGTATGCTGTGCTGTGTGTGTACGCGCGTGTGTGTGTGTGTCTGTGTGTGTATGTAGGCATATGTGTTTGTATCTGTGTGGAGGCATGAGTATGTGTGTGTGTAGGAGTGTGTGTTTGTGTCTGTGCGCAGGCATGAGTGTGTGTATGTGTGTATAGGCGTGTGTGTGTGTGCGTAGGATATGGACGCAACCTGGGGACGGTTTTCGCAAGAGGAGCAGCATCGTGAGGCCGGTCGACGCGGCGGTGGTGCTGGCAGAGGGTGCTGGTGGGAAAATAAAATGATAGGAATTCAAAACAGTCAAATGAGAACAATAAGCAATCGTGATTGCTCAAAAAAACGAGCTGATGTGTGCATCACATGACTTCCTTTCACTCCAATTTAATGTCATTTCCACATTTTTGGCAATTTTAATGTGATTCAATTGTTTACTCTCTAAATATCACCAACAATGGACAAAGTGAGACCAAATTAAAAAAAAAAAAAAAAAAAAATTGCCAAATTTTTTGCCAAGTTGGCGACAAAACTTGGCGACCAAAAGACTGGCGATATATCGCCAAGTGTCCGACAAATTATAACACCACTTGAGTTTACATCGAAATTAACAATGATTTCTCCACAAAAAGGGGCAAAAGACCCCCTCAGGAACATCCGAATGCAACCAAAAGAGAAGGTACACAACTAGACCCCACTAGGAGTCCACGTGCCAAATTTCAACTTTCTAGGACATACCGTTTTTGAGTTATGTGAGATACATACACACATACATACGTACATATGGACGTCACGAGAAAATTCGTTGTAATTAACTCGGGGGTCGTCAAAATGGATATTTCAGGTGTCTTTACGTTTCTGGGCATATATCCACGTGTGGTTGGGTCGAAAAAAAAAACTCAACATTAATTCGGGGGTGAGCAAAATGGAAATGAAGGCCGAATTTTGAGTGAAAATTTTTTCGCGAATACAATACTTCCTTTTTCGGAAAAGGAAGTAAAAAAACATCCAGCATCCAACCGCAGACATTCATTTGAGTTTCGACGTTTTGAATTCAAAACACGTTTTTCGAAAGCGTTTTCACTTTCCCAACGCTTGATTTTTAATTAATTTTTTAAACTGTCGATTTTGAGAATAAGGCGTGGTTTTATGACGTCACAAACGATGTACTTCGGCTCATCTCCACTGGCGCGCTGAATGCTTACGCTTGCTGTCTACCGCGTTTCCAGCTTGTGATAATTCAGAAGTGAATTAAATATTGTGCTCTACGATTGCTATCAACCATATCGTTGCCAGCAAACGTGAGTAAAGATGCGAATGAAACATTGCGCTACATGTGCAGAAGCGTAAGCAATGAAATTGCACCGTTTAAAATAATTGTTGAAAAATATTAAACTTTGTCAATTTAAAAAAAATGGTTAAATTCTATGTTTTTAAGCATGCTCTCCTTCAAAAAAAAAAAAAAAAAATACTTTTAAAATTTCGGAACCGACCCCCATTCTTTTTAGATGAAGTGATTATTCTGTTTTGATACCCTCTTGTTTTAATCATTATGACAATGCTTCTGAGTAATATCATCATTATTATTCCATATTGGGGAAAATATTAAAGGTTTAGTAGTCACGCTCACATTCGAATTAATTTGATATTTAATTCTTTTCACGTTAAAGCGGATTAATGGGTTTAAAGTGAACTTTAAAAACATTTTCAAGGAACCGGAGGGGACTTTCATTCTTTCTTTCTTTTTTTTTTTTTTTTTAATTGTATAAAGGGGGGAGCACGTTTTACCGTTTGGTGCCCCTTCCAAAAACTATTTATGTATCCGTCCCTGTTGAAAACAAACAATTTAGCCGGAAAAGTATTTTTATACAGATTCATAAATTTTAAAAATCAAAATTTGGATATAAATCAGGGAAGTAATCAAGCAAAAATGTGTCTCTGTGCTTAAAGCTTCAAAAAAAAAAAAAAAAAAATTTGAAACTAAGTTTAGTAAGAATTAAATCATGCCTGTCATTTCGAATTTTTCCAGAGAGGGGGGGGGGGGGTGGCAAAGGGAAAACACTCATGTGCCGAAACCCGCGCCCACTCACACAATTATTCAAAAACGCAATTAGACAATTTTAATTGCCCCCCCCCTCCCCCAAATGACGACCCGACTTCAAATGTAAATTCTAGTTCGAAGAATTTTAAGTTGTTTACGCTGCCTCTCTCCCCTGTGGTGTTTTACCGCTATGAACTAATGTCTCTATAGTCTTTCAAACATAATAAATTACTTGGCGTGATGATATTTATAAAATAAGTTAGTAAAAAAAAACTTCATATTGAATTAGCATCATATGAACTAAATTTTATTTCTTTGAAGATCGAAATAAAAAAGCTTCCTTGCGTCTGACGCAAAATGGAAGAAACTGCAAAATTTTTGTGAACACAAATGAAAGAAAAAGCAATGTATTGGCCAACTCCGATGTTTGAAAAAGAAGTTCCAAAACTCTTCATGTCTCGGAAGTACAAAATAATCTCTCGGTAGGGCCGTGGTAGCCCGATCTGTAGAGTGTCGGATTCGGGGCCGGAGGGTCCTGGGTTCGAACCTCGATGGCCGAAGACCCACCGTCGTCATTAAAGGGGACTGGGCGACGTTAAATATGCTCGTGGTCTCAATGTCCTCCAAGTGAAACGATACCTCTGGGGGGTGCTAGCACCAGGTAGCTATTAGCTCCTGGACTAGTTCTAAATTCACATTAACTGTTCGATCCGGTGATGGTGCTGCCATGTATCGGTAGATAAAATAATGGAGGCAAGGCACTTAGTATGCAGTCCTCGTCATAAATACAGTTGTAGTCAGTAGTGACTCTGAATAGGAATAGGAATCTCTCGGTATCGAAAATTCTTCCCCAAAAGGAAAAAGGAGAAACAATTGTTTTGAAAATAAACAGATTCTTTCTTAACGATGACCTACGATTGGCTGCAGTGAAACTTATTCCTCCAATCAAGCACGCCTGCTCGACGGCTCGCTAGTATACGATATGTTGGGACGATGTTTGAACTTTTTGAACACGGAATGCACATGTTTTGGTTTTCGACTAGTAACGTTAAGTAGCTAAATATCCATTACGAGTGGTCTTAAGTGAAAAAGTCCTTCCATATCAAGGGTATGTTGTTCATTATTATTTATTTAGCTTACGGACGCGGTGAAATTGGAAGTTTAATTTGATTTTAATCAGGGTTGGAAATGAACAAGTGGTTTTTACGTGACAAGGGGGATACACTTCGACAAGGGTATAACACTGGTTTTCCCTCAAAAACCCCTTCCTTTCCCGTGTCAAAAACGTTTTGGGGTGAATGTGGGTTTGCTGAAGAAATTTATGAAGTAAGACCTGATGAAGTTCGTCATGTCATAATATGAAGTAAGACATACATTATGACTGGAAACAGGCCCGTGTTCAGGTTTTCATGAAGGGAGGGATTTTATAGCTTCTACATTCTTTCCCGAGGGGCTGGGGGCTGAGAGTTTATCTACCAAACTTTCGTTTTACGTTAAATTGCCAATCCCAGCATGGCATTTATAGACCTGTAAGGACTGCTATACCCCCCCCCCCCCCCCAGAAGAATAATTCTAGCTGCGCAAATAACAGCAGTATTCATTCATTTTACATCCTCTTTTTAATCAAACCTCGTTTGTTTCTGTTTTAATCAAGTCTGTTTACTGTGCGGTTATTGATTGCAATTAATTTTAAAAACTGCCCACAGATTCTTTTATAATGTAGCATGTATATTGGGTTTCATATTCTGAAATAATGCTTTGTACACTAAACAAGAAAAAGCTTGTTGCGGATGCTAATTACATTACCAAACACAATCAATGCATCTTCGCAGCTACAACACATACCGAATTCATCATAACCTCCTCAGTCCTCAAGCAATATTAACGCTGTTGATGCTTTGTGTTGACAAATCTTTCATTTAGCGATTCTTCTCCCACAGGTTTACAAAATGTTATTTCAGTTGATAAAGCTCTAACAGTCTTAAATTGCAGAAAAACTTCGAGGTTTTCTTTCAAAGCGCTTTACACAAACTTTCACATTGAAGTTATTAAATTCAACTACACATTTTCTTCTTTTGGCTTATTATTTTTTCTCCAATGGGAGGGGTTTAACCCTTAAAACCCTCCCCTTGGACACGGCTCTGACTGGAAAGACGGATGCGGTTATTTTGACCGCAAACGATTTTCAAATGCTTACGTTTGCCGTATTTAGTTTTCAAACTCTTGGTCCTTCATTGACTTATATTAAGATCTTACAACACTAGATTGTATTTCTTTAGGTCTATTATTATAGTTGCTATAAATGCTTATACCATGAAAGGCTGACTACGGTCATTTTGACCGCTGAATGAACCTTTCTTTATGTGCATCCGTTTTCTTTTTTCTCGAATCCGATGTGTGTACAATGCACTATTCTGCCGTGCTAAGCACAGATGTGGTATCTGCAGTAGAGCTCAAAATGAGAAATTGACGATTAAAGTTTTACAACTCATTTCTTTGATTTATGACTTAATTAAATGCTCAACTTGCGGTAGTTGTTCCGTAAATAACTTATCTAAAAACCGTAAGAGAGTATTTTTGTAAAAATCTTAATTTAAAATTAATAAATGTAGTTACGACTAATTTTCTTTTCAAAACCTTTTCACATACTAAGCTATTTTCACCGTAAGTGACAATTACTAGGCATTTTTAGGGGTATCTGCAAAGATACGACAAAAATAGCTTAGTAAAACATGCTCAAGGTATCATTAAATAATACTGAAAACATCTGCTTTCTTTGGAGTTAGCTGTTTCGCTTTATTTTATTAATACAAATCTAACAGAATCTACCTTCTGAAAGATACCATTTTCGAAACACTCTACCAAGTTAAAACTGTAATCCATTACAATTTTCTGTTCTATATATTAAAAGAATGTGTTTTTTATAATGTTTTATTTTCTAGATTCATTTTTACCGAGCATGAAGATAATTTTGACAGCAGACGATACTTAAATAAAAATATGACTGGCTGTAGAATGAAATGCGTTTTTTTTTTTTTTTTTTTTTTTTTTTGCATGAAAGAATTAGATATGAATATTTTACATGCATTTCATTTTTAGAATTTACATTTTAAATAAACATTTGAATAGAAAAAGCTGAATATTTACTTTAACAATTATGCAAAGTTGCATTAATTTTTATTATCAACCTGTATCAACTATTCAACGGTAAACTAATTTTTATTTCTGTGTTATAATAAACTGCTACATTATTAACTATGCTGCTTTACTAAGGTATAAAAGTCGTAGCTACAAAAAATACTGAGGAAAAAAGTGGTAACTGCGCAGATACCACTTTAAAGGCTTAGTATTTGTCACTTACGTTCAAATTGCCTTAGCAAACTCCGCAAACTGTGCAGTTATGACTTTTTTCCGAAAGCTTTTTTTAATATTTGGCGTTCACAAATCGCCAAAAAACTTGAGATTTAGGTAAATTAAATGACTAACGACCACCTGGTGACAATAACTCAATTTTGATAAAATGTGCAGATACCACATCTGTGCTTAGCACGGCAGTATTGTTAGTTGTCAGGGTGAGTAATGTTTGGGCTTGAGTAGCACCTGCTGGTCAGGTTTAATTCTTTGAATTGTTAAGAAACACCTACTAGTCGCATGGTTTTATTTTTCTGCTATCTGCACAAGGGGAAATGTTGATAAAGGTAAATTTGAAAAGGATTGACTGGACATGTGAAATTATTTTCGGTCTGAAAGGAAGTAGATATAAGCAGGTGGATTCCAGAAATTTGTGCTGAAATTCTTTTGTGCACCAAAACGTGTGATTTGCTTGAAACATTGACTTTTTTTTCCTTCCTCGATATTGAAGTGCTCAGTTACTTCATATCCACCCACAAGGGATGTGTCATTCATGAACAAACCGTTCAAAAAAGAAATCCTTAAAATGAACAACCGTTCTTTTGAACGGTGAGGAGTTTGGAACATTGTATTGATGCACTTGTGATAAAATTGCTTTTTTTCTTTTTAATTACATTCATCTTCAAATTTTTAACTTTCAATTGATCTCAAACTTCCGTTTTCTCAGTGCAATACAATATAATCATTCGAACTTTTTTAATTCTGCTTTTTCTTTAATCGCTGCAGTTCATTTTCAATTTTCCAATGTATCCGTTGGCAATGTTTTGTGTAACTTGTTTGGGCTGCTAACAAAATGTTAGACATTCCACTTCCTGTCCTACAGACGTGCTAAAATCCTTCTCAAGCTTTCTGTCGCTAAAATTGTTTCTAAGAATACCTGTTATCACTTTTCTGACTAACCTTTCGGCTTCTACAGGGCCCAATACAGGCTAGTTTTACTACCATTTTTCGGTACTTTCACAGAAATCTTATTTTAAGATCGGTACGTTCACAAAAATCAAGTTATAAAATCAGCAGCTTCACAAAACTAACTTTGAAAATCTGCACATTCTAGAAACAACATTAAACGAGCTGATGTGTGAATCACATGACTTCCTTTTACTCCAATTTAATGTCATTTCCCCATTATTCGCTATTTTAATGTGATTCAATATTTATTCTCTAAATATCACCAACAATGGCCAAATTGAAACCAAAAAAAAAAAAACTCCGCCAAATTTGTCGCCAAGTTGGCGACCAAAAGACTGGCGATATATCGCCAAGTGTCCGACAAATTATAACGCCACTTGAGTTTACATCGAAATTAACAATGATTTCCCCCCAAAAAGGTGCAAAAGACCCCCTTAGGAACATCCGAAAGCAACCAAAAGGGGAGGTGCACAACTAGACCCCACTACGAGTCTATGTACCAAATTTCAACTTTCTAGGACATACCATTTTTGAGTTATGCGAGATACATACGCACATACGCACATACACACATACGCACATACATACAGACGTCACGAGAAAAGTCGTTGTAATTACCTCGGTGATGGTCAAAATGGATATTTCGCGTGTCTATACATTCTTAGGCACTTTTCCGCATGTGGTCGAATCGAAAAAAAAACTCAACATTCATTTGGGGGTGAGCAAAATGGAAATTAAGGGCGATTTTTGAGTGAAAATTTTTTCGCGAATACAATACTTCCTTTTTTGTAAAAGGAAGTAAAAAGGGTAATTTTTAAAAAAATCTGTATTCCAAAATAGAAAACTTGTTTTTCTGTTTTAAAACACAGTTTACTCATAAAATGAAATGCTAAGATGATTTATATGAACAGTTGCTTAGGTAACAACTTTTTCATAGTATTAAATAGAGATGAGTTCGGGCTCATTTTTGAGAGCCCGGGCCCGCCCAAGCCTGAAAATTTGTAACCAAGCTCACCCAAGCCCGAGTGATATTGCCTCGGACCAAAATCCGAGCCCGAAGGAAACTTTCTTGTATCAAAAACCGAGCCTT
Source organism: Uloborus diversus (assembly GCF_026930045.1). Lineage (NCBI taxonomy): Eukaryota > Metazoa > Arthropoda > Arachnida > Araneae > Uloboridae > Uloborus > Uloborus diversus. The sequence goes on from NC_072733.1 coordinate 218,836,907, forward strand.
CTACAGTCTGACATGATCTCTCTGTTAATGAAAAATGTTACGTCAAATGTTCTTCATTAACAGAGAGAAGTTTCTGAATTTTCTTAAAATGCTCCACTTCAAATGCATTACTGTATGACATATTGCAATAGTAAAAACACTATAAATAAGCGTTAATTTATTAATTATTATTTTTTTTTGGGGGGGGGAGTAAATTTGGCATTGATTGAACTGGTTTAAATGTTCCTTTCATTTTCTCACAGTAGGAAAATGTTTATTTGCTTTGAATTTGTATGGAGATTGGCGATTGAATATCTGTGCTTGAGCCCAAAACCCATTTTAGGTTCTAGAGCCCGAGCCCGGGCTGAACCCGTCTCATCTCTAGTATTAAACACATTTTTATGTATTTTTCGGCAAACTGCATTTACGCCATCTTTTAGCATCAGTTTTGGTGGATGATAATTTCCTGAATTGTACACAGTATAAAGCCTATTGAGCTGAGATACAATGGTTTTTTCCCTACCTCTTAAACTCCCCCTCCCCCCCAAAACCCCCGTTACAATTAGTAGTAAATAACATTTGCACTTTTCAACGTTTAAATTGCTGTAATGTTCTTTAACAAAAATTAAATTGTGCCTTTAAAAGATAACAAACTCAATGCTAATAAAAAAAACTTTCACAAAAATAGAATATTGATCAGGCTTGGAGTTGATTACGAGAAAATGTAATCGATTACGATTATGATTACCAGCTTGAAAAATAGGAGATTACAATTATGATTACGATTATAATACTCTGCCAAAACGTAATTACGATTACAGCAACGATTAGATTACGTCAAAAATGTAATCGATTACAATTACGATGTGCCGATTACGATTTTGATTACGATTACAGACTCGTGAGAGGAAATGACATGCACACATATACTATATTATTCTCATTATTATTTTGCGGCAACAGTGTCATAGTTAAAAAATTATGATTTTTGATTGTGCTTTTAAATGCTACATAACTATTTTGACCATATATCCTGCACAGGTAATTAGGTGTCCTATATCCAAATGACTTGCCACATTATAATGCATTTTGTACATGATTTAAATTTTCATTATTATTTTTCATGCAACCAATACAGTTTCTAAAATTTATGTACTATATTTCTACATTCTATTCTCTACAATTTGCTATAATATTATTTAATTCAACCTATTTTTTGGAAAAAAAAAAGAAAACCCTTTGTATTTAATTTTGCAAAACATGCATGGTATATATTCAAAATATATTCAAATAAAAAAAATATATTCAAATAGTATAAATAAATGATAGGAAAATAAATGTTCAAAATAAATACTGCAATCAAGACAATTTTTTATTGCATTTTAATAATACCAATGCTTTAAATGTATCATGTTTCATCCTCATTCTCTGTGAGGTATAAAACTTTCAGGCAATACTGAATAACCGCTCAACAGGTGCAGATGATGCACAAATTGACAAGTACTTGTGAGCAATTTTGCTCAGTAATGGGTATACATGAATATTGGATCCCCAGTATTCTAGGGGATCAATATTATGCTCATTTGGTGCGCTAGTTTCATATGCATTTATTTCGCTTTCGATTTTCTCCTGTATTAAGGAATTATTATTTTTGTAAGTGCTGGCTGGTTTTTCTAAAAATGCGAACAATTTCCCTTTTTTTGCAGGCTGTTTTGGTGACACATCTTTTGTGTCCTTATCTTCTAATTCAGTGCAAATGTTATGACAGTCTTTGTTGACATTATTTCTTCCTTGATAATTTCTTTTATTTTATTTTTTGTGCTTGAATCGTACCAGTTGCATTTGAGCCTTGGGTCTAAAAATGAAGCCACTTGAAATGCTTCCGTTTCTTCATAGTGACTCATTCTAGAAGTTAGTGCTGACAACAGCTTTTTACTGTCGTATTAAAGTATTGCAAATTTTTGGTCAGGAGGTGCTCAAGATGGTGCTTGAACACTTTTAAAGCAATATAATTGGAAAGCACTTTAAAAAGTAAAAATGAGTATAATAAATTTTGCTATGATTTCCAGGCATTATTTTTTCCCCCACATGCATAAGCATTTTATAATGATATTTTTATATCTCCGTTTCAAAAACAAGTGTTTTTACAAAGGTTAAAACTAATGTTTTTAAAATCTTTAAATGCAAACTTTTTTCTTTTATATACCTATTAAAAAGTATCAGCATTGAATTATAAAGCATAAATTTAAGATTAAATTAGATGTGAAAATATTTTGAAAAATCACTTACCAGAGTGATGTCATCACAAAAATCAAAGAACCGCTAAGATAGTGCGTGTGAATGAGCACTGAAGTGCAAATCCAAATTCGCTCTTCTTTTGACAAAATTACTCCTCTTCCGCCAATGAAAGTAAAAAAAGAAAAAAAAAACACCAAAGGCATAAAACTGTTTTTTTAGAACTTTGTCGAAACGAAAACATGTGTTCGTACAGCACTGTTGATATTGTTCTCTTTCCGAGTCGGTAGCGCCGCTTATTTGTCTATCATTCACAGATGAAAAGGAAAATTGATGATCAATCCAACTTGGGGACGCGTTCCTGTCAATGACACCTACAGGGTACAAAACCCACTAAGATGCGGCATGTTTATGACCCTTCGCCAACGAGCCCTTTTAACAGCAGGGCCTAAAGGCTCTGCTGTCTAGTCCTTTGTACGTTTCTATTGAAGTCTTATCTTTTCCTCAGTCCAGATCCCATCGTCTGCATAGCATTGTAGAAACGCAACTAGAAAGTTTTCACTTTCAGCAAGTCGGGATTACACGATTACGGAACAAAATTACGATTATCTAAACTTAGATTACAATTACGATTATGCAAGAAACACTTGATTAAAATTACGATTACAAGATTACGAGTGTCCCATTGACAGATTATGATTATGATTACAATTACACAAAAATGTAATCGATTACGCAGATTACGATTACGTAATCGGCGATTACTCCAAGCCTGATATTGATACAATACTTTTACAAAAATAGGTAGTGAGAAAAAATCCTGGATTTGCCCCTGTTCTATAACATCCCTATCCACTTCCATCTATATTGATTTGGCTTTATTTTTTACTGATTATTACTGTCTAATTTTTTCCTTGGGTAAAAAGTGTTGCTTTTTTTATGTTCTCATTGGTAATGTGGAATATTTTTTAAGTTGCCTAATATTTTTAGGTTTTTCTTTCTTTTTTTTAAAAAATTAAGTTGTCTTGTACCCTGGCTGAGCTACTGATAGATTTGCTGTTACTTTTTTTGTTATAGAGTCACCCGGGGTAAAATGGGTATATAAAACAGCATTTTTAATTTCAGTGACCCATAGCAGAAATATCATGAAATATAATTGTTTTTTTTTTAATATTCTATACATTGTGTATCTTAGGTCTAATTTGGGCATAGTTTGTGTTAACTTTTTGCTTTAAATTTAGCGTAAAGGGGTATACCTATTTTACCCCTGTATATACCCATTTTATCCCGTGCTTTGGGGTAAAATGGGTATATGTTGCTTAAAGTTGAACTACTAACTAATGGAGAAAAAAAAATTTAAATTGAGTATAATTGCATTGGAGGATAAAAACTTTAATCCAAAACAACCGCAAAAATGTTTACAGAACCAAATTTATGAACAAAAGGCGCATTGGCAAAGACTTGTAGTTTGGCTGATTTAGTATTTTTACAACTTTGTGATGCCTGCACAACATAAATGTCAACTTGGGGAGTATATATGATAATTTGGCAGATGATTTTGTAGCAAACTTCTCAGTATAGTCACCTTCAGCTGAGATTTCAGTGATTAAACCTATGAATTCCACAAATTTAACAACAGCCCTGCCGCCAATTGCTGGAATTAACAACTAGGAGAACCACTAGTTTTCACTTCTACTTCAGTTATTGTTAATGTTTTTTTTTAAATTTATTTATTTTATGTGTATTTATTTATTTTTTCTGCTTTTTTGTTTGTCTCTTGCCTGTTTGTGTACAATCTTGCAGCCACCTGCTCTGTAATTACAACATCTCCCACCTTTGTTTAGACTCTTACTTTTTTTTTTTGTAAATTTTTCATTTCCTTACCAGTGCTAAAAATGACTGTGAACCAAGAGGTATAGTAGGAGGATTTAGTTATTCTGTACAACTTTGCTATGAGGCATAAGGATTCTGTTGTGATTGTATGTGAGGTTGTACTTAGACTGTGTTCTGGGAATGGGGTTGGTGGTTTTAAAAGGAAATTAAAAAGACATCATATTAGCTATCAATACTTACTATGTTTTATAATGTGTAGCAATGAATCATATACATAATAAACTTACAGTAAATTACTAACCTACAGTAATCATGAACTATATCGATAATAATCAAAAAATATAATACAATTAAGTACTAATTGGCATGTTATAGTAATTAAAATACAACAAATAAATGAAGAGAAATTATTTATAAAACATTTTAAAAACATGCTTTTAGTTTAAAACATGAATAATATCTAACATTTGTCTTGCAAAGATAATTTTTTTTTATCTTCATGCATTCAATGTCTTTAACTCGAAAATGTTGGCTATACCCATTTTACCCCGTGCAACTAAAAGTACTACAAAATTTTTGTAAATATTAAAATTTACTTATTTTTTGAGTTTTCTGTTAGAAAAATTCTTTTTCTATCAAATCCAAATGAAAAATTTCCAAAACTCTTCCTTTAAATTTTTCTAGAAAGAAGTTTATCACTCACTATAAATGCATTGCTTTGTGTTCTGAAAAATAAAATTGTTGCCAAGCCTGGTAAATGAGTTGCTAGATTTTTTTTCCTCAAGTCAAAATGTTGCCTGATATGTAAACATTTTCATCATATTTTTTTATTTTTAAAAAATGTTGTCCAGTAGAATAAAATCAAGAAAAATGCAACTATACTCATTTTACCCCGGCTACCCATTTTACCCCCGGTTCTCCCTACAAGGTTTGGTTTATTTATTGGTAAAACCTTAATTATATATACAGTGCTGTAGCTGGAAAAATTTAATAACTTTAAAATGTTTTGACATGCTGAAAGAGAACACGCAATTTTGGAATGGAAAAGGTATCTTACCATTCAGCAACGGAGAAATATCTTACACAATGAACTATAATTGCTTTATACATCATAAGCGGAATCAAGTTTCTTTCTATTCATTTTTCGGCTTATTTTCTTCCTTTTAGATGATTTTAGTTATTTTTCCTTTAAAGAGTATTATAGTCGAACCCTCTTAAAACGAGCACAAAGGGACCGTGATATTTGCTCTTTGTAACTGAGTCGGGGTTCTGTCCAGGATTTTTCACAGGGTCCGTTTTTTGTGAAAAATCAAATAATTTTGCAAAAAGAAATTTTTTTTTCGTAAAAAACGAAAGTTTAGACTCCTGAGATGGTGGAAACTGCATCATTGACACTTAAAGTTGAGTGTTTTCCCTCTTTTTTCTGTTGAGAATATCATCGTTGAGTGTTTTTCTAGTATTTGGGGAAAGGGGGGGGGGGAGGGCAGGGGTGCAGAAAATGTTTTTAACACCAGCATTTCCCCCAATCTATGAAAATTTCCCCAAAATTTTACAATATGCTTTATGTTTCAGATAAAAATTCATTCCTATTACTATAGGTAGAGATAGTTTTGGGGGGAAAAAATTAATTGCATCTTTAAAACTAATAGAATGAACTGGTAGCCTTAGAACTCGGTATCTAAAGAGCAAATTAAGTAAATGCATGTAAGTTGTTTTAATTAAAATATCATATCTACATTTATTTTAAATGTAAATTATTATCCAACAAATAGTTGATGAAAATATAAAGAGTGGTGATGCAAAAGAAAATGCATTCAAAAGGCACTTGCAGAAAAAAATTCGATTTTTTAAAAAAAATTGAATTTGCAAAATTTTCCCCAGATGGTTCGGATTTCCCCCGATCCTAGATCGCCGGATCGGACATATTCTGCACCCCTGGGGGAGGGCATCACTCACTGGGAGATGGGCACCTCTCCAGTATCAATATTTACCTACCATTCTACATCATGTTAAATTATACTAGAAATGTTATTTGTCTAGCAATGAAAATAACTGTAAGGAAAAAAAATTCAGGCTGGGGTTCAGCATTTGACTTTTTAATCCAAGACCCCAGTAGCAGAGACTTTCTAGTCAGTCTGCGAAACTATTTTGGACAGTTGAAAATAATCTGCAGCGTTATTATTAGTTTTATTTTCGGTTTTCATAAAATACGCAAGTCCCTGGTAAAGGTCAAGTCTCAAATTTTCCAAGTGACCACTAGACCCAAAAAACATAGTAGCCACCACTGTCGCCGAGTTTCAAAGTATTAAAAAAAAAGGGGGGGGGGGAGAGCAATTTTTACTACTTTCACAAAAATAATCCTGCGCACTATGAAAAACAATTATTCAATACATATTTATTTAAACATCAAAAATTTAAGTTAAAATAGATTTTTAAATTTTTTTAAATAAATAAATAAATTAGTAAATGAGAAGTTGGCAGGAAACTGCATTTTAGAGGAATGTTTTAGTTTATAGCAAAGCTTCCAAAGTAATGAGGATCAAATACAATTGTTCTGATGACAATCACATGTTTCATGAAACAAATTTAAAAAAAAAACGAGCTGATGTGTGCATCACATGACTTCCTTTTACTCCAATTTAATGTCATTTTCCCATTACTGGCAATTTTAATGGGATTCAATAGTTTACTCTCTAAATATCACCAACAGTGGCCAAATCGAAACCAGATTTAAAAAAAAAAAAATCGCCAAGTTGGCGATAAAACTGAGCAACCAAAAGACTGGCGATATATTGCCAAGTGTCCGCCAAATTACAACATCACTTGAGTTTACATCGAAATTAACAATGATTTCCTTCCAAAAAGGGGCAAAAGACCCTCTTGGGAACATCCGAATGCAACCAAAAGGGAAGGTGCACAACTAGACCCCTTTAGGAGTCCATGTACCAAATTTAAACTTTCTAGGACATACCATTTTTGAGTTATGAGAGACACAAACGTACATACAGACGTCAGGAGAAAACTCGTTGTAGTTAACTCGGGGGGGGGGGGGGGGGGGGGGGGAGATCGTCAAAATGGGATATTTCGTGTGTCTGTATGTACCTAGGCATACATCCATGTGTGGTCGAGTCGAAAAAAAAACCCAACATTCATTCAGGGGTGAGCAAAATAGAAATTAAGGCCGATTTTTGAGGGAAAATGTTTTCGCGAATGCAATACTTCCTTTTTTGTAAAAGGAAGTAAAAAAACATGATTTATTGTACATTTTATGTTATCTTAAATAGTTTGTATTGAGGTGAAGATTCAATTCTGTTTTTGCCAACTTAAGCAAGTAATAGGCTCGTCTATTGCCATTTTGCGTACGATGAAACATGGCGTCTACGCGAAAAATTCATGCTTATAAATAGATTTTTGAATTTGTTACATCAAAATCCTTAAAAAACTAAAATTTAGATGAAATACTCGGTTTTTAGCACGTTAGCCTCTAAAGAAATGAAGATAAGATAATATTCTAAATATGAAACTTTGCAATTTCAAGACAATAATTAAGAATTATCAGGAAAAAATGGCAAATTTTTCATAATTTTCAATTGTTTGCATTGCAATAAACATCCAATTCCGTTTATGAAAACGTAGGCAATTAAAGAGTCTTTCTTGCCAACACCTTTGGAATGCCCAAACATGGCGACTGCGCCAAAAATTAAACTACAAATTTCTGAATTTGTTGCAAAAAAATAATTAAAAATAAAAATCCTCATGAGACTACACTTTAGTTGAAAAGTTTTTAGCGCTTTTGGGCCCCAAGCAATGAGGATAAGGTGAAACTTTAAATATAAAATTTTTCATTTCTCAAGAAAATTATTTTAAAAAATTAAGCAAAAAACGATTTGCTGCACATTTTTAGTTTTCATTAGTTTTAATAAATAAAACATCCAATTCTGCTTTGTTTGTAAAACTTAGGCACTTAAGCATCTTATCTACTTCCATCTTGTGAATGACCAAATATGGCGACTATGTTTCTATCTGAAATGCTGAAGCTTCCATCGCCTTTCTGGTCAAAAGGTGATCTCCAATGTATGGCTTTCTTGGTTCCTTTAAGAGGTTTTCCACTTCCAGCTCAGTTACTTCCTATTCCAGACTGATGAGTGCTAATAAGCACAGAACTGCAGTCCTTGGTTGGAATGACTGAGCTGGCGGTGTATTTATAGCTTAATATTTTTTCATTAAGATTTTCTTAAAATCCTTCTAATTTTGAAATATTGGGAAATGAAAAGTGTATTGTATGATATATTATTTGTTAAATTTTTGAAAATCTTATACCTTTTTTGATTTTTTCCTTTTATTTTTGTTGACGCAGATCAAACCTTATAGAAGTTGTTTCTAAGGTCTTATTGAAGATGGGCAATTCTCAGGTAAGTTAACCTCATGATCTGTTTTTCGAAATTATTATATTTTAACAAACAAGGTATTACTTTAAATCTGAGCGGTAAAGATTAATTTATACGAATACAAATACAAAAGTGACGACCTGCAACAGGCTCTGGGCCCAGCTAGACTGGTCCTAGTCAAATTACAATCCCCAGTGAAAATCAATGGCCCTCTTAACCGTTTACCCGCCAATGTTCCAAAAATGGAACATCATATTTAAGTGAAAATTTTCCCAAGAAATAACGTTAAAATAAACAAGTTTTTTTTAACACAGTTTAGTCTTATTTCAAAGTATTTTTTGATTTCCTGCTTGATTGTTTATATGTTTTCAATTATTTATTGCGATTTTTCAAAGATGAGTGTTTTTTTAGCTTTTTGCAACTTTTTCTTATAAAATTTACCAAAAATTGGTTTTTTCAGAAAATGTGATGATATTTATTATAGTTGTGAAAAATACTTCAATGTATGATTTTAAAATGCTTGTAGAAATGTACAATGATATTTCCGAAAGGTGTACCCCTTCAAAATAGCATGTTCCAATTTTGGAACATTGGCGCTTTTAGGGAGTCAAATTTCCAAGAAGTAAATCGTTCGACTTCCAAGGGGAAATTTCATTTTTCGTAATATATGTTTCTTTTTTTTTTTCTCATTTTGAATGTACTCTGATGTAGATGTTGGCAAAACCAAGTAAGTTTATATTTTGAAAGGATATGACGTTTCGTTAGCAAAGAAAATAATAACAGTCTTCTGTTTGACGGACTATATGGCTCCGAATCCACACCTGCTCGGACAGCTGCATTGTCACGTAATAATAAAAAATAATATTAGTGAGAGTTTTATTCTTCATATTTTAAATGCAGTTCAATAATTCGCTAGCTTTGTTTTCGGGCGAAACGAAATTCTGTTTGACGTATACCAACTGTTCATAAATGTTAAAAAATGTCTACAAGATTTCTTACTGTAGAACAAGCTGTGGCTTATTTAGAGACATTGTCAGATTCGGATTTGTCAGATGTAGATATATGCCAATTACCCCCTGATGAACTAGGCAATATCACTGAGGAAGAATAGATGTTGACAGAGATGAAATCCTACAATTTTTTGGTTTGTTGCTATTGAGTGGGTACCATTCTGTTCCTTCTGAAGATATGTATTGGAGCAGTGCAGAAGATACATCTGTGCCAATTGTACTAACAGTTATGCCTCAAAATCGTTTTCGAAAAATAAAAACAACTTTCATTTGATGGACAACCATGAATTAAAACAAAATTACAAACTAAGAAAAGTTTTCCTTATTTACGAAGAATTGTGTAAAAACCCTCAACAATTTGGTGTATTTCATGAAAAATTAAGCATAGATGAATCTATGGTTCCCTACTACGGTCGGCATTCATGTAAAATGTTTATTAGATGAAAACCAATAAGATTCGGCTTCAAAATTTGGATGCTGTGCTCTTCAAGTGGATACACATATTCCATGGAGATTTATTCAGGCAAAAAAGAAGGATCCTCTGATGTGCAATTAGGATCCAGAGTTGTAAATGATCTATTATCAGTTTTGACTGACACGTCTAAGCATGAAGTATACTTTGATAACTTTTTTACATCATATGACTTAATTTCTCAGCTATCAAAAAAAAAGTGTACGAGCAACAGGAACAATTCGTGAAAACCGAACTGGCCATTGTCCACGGAAATCCAAAAAAGCCCTTTCTAAAGAAGATCGCGGAAATTTTGACTATCGATCTGATGGATCAGTGTACATGTGCAGCTGGAAAGATAATGCAGTGGTTACAGTAGCATCTAATTGTTATACACATGAGCCACTTGCATCTGTAAAATGTCTCAAATGCGCAGAAATGCAAGATAGATGTGCCACAACCTCATCTTATCAAGAGATACAATGAAGGAATGGGGGGTGTGGACGTCTTGGATAAACTTTTAGGGAGCTACAGACCTCATTTGAGGAGTAAAAAATGGTGGTGGAATCTTTTTAGTAATGCGCTGAATATTTCAGTTGTAGCTAGTTGGTTACTTCATTGTGATTTACACGAAGTCAAGATGAAGCATTTAGAGTTCCGAAGAGAAATAACAACTCACCTCCTAAGAAGAAAAGTACGAGTGGAAAGTCCTCCAGGGCCTCGTTGTCATTTACATAAACGGTCAAGAATGTCTAACGGACATTATATTGTATCTGCATCCCAAGGACGTTGCGCGGTGTGCAAAAAAATACGACTAAGAAATGTTTCCATTGCGACAAACGACTTCACCAGCAACGCTTCCTTTCATATGATGGGCGTTAGATATTTCAGTATTGGATTTTCTGAATTCTGATATGTACACAAATGCAATTTAAAATATTATTTTTTCCGCTATAAAGTATGCTAAGATAAAAACCGCATTCAAAACCTCTTAGTTTAAAAAAATTCTCTGAAAAAAAAAAAAACTTCATGCAAAACGCCAATGTTCCAAAAATGGAACACACTGAAAATCATAGTAAAAAAAATTTTTCTGGAAATTTTATTTTATTTCTGTATTTACTAGACATAAATAGACATAATTTCAAAAAATTACTCAAATTTGATCATCCGTCAATAGTTCGCGCGGTTTATAACGGTTAAAGCTGTCCACCCCCTTGCTCGTTACCACCTCTTCTGCTAAGCTGTTCCAAGTCCCCCCCCCCCACACCTCTACTAAAGTAGTAATTTTTCCTTATTTCCAGGTTAGCCTGAGATTTGAATAGCTTTAAACAATGACCCCTTGTCCTGTTTTCAGGGCTAAACTTCAGCCCCATAACATCTTTAATTTTAATAAATTTAAACAACTGAATCTTGTCCCCTCAGTCTCTTCTTTGCTCAAGACTACATTTTTAGCCTTCTAAGCCTGGAATCATAGTCTAAATGAGAAAGTCCATTTATTAGCCTTGTAGCCCGCCTTTGAACCCTTTCCAATACATTAATATCTTTCTTAAGATAAGGAGACCAAAACTGAACAGCATACTCCAAATGAGGCCTTACCAAACTTCTATCTTAGTTCTGTAGTACCTCTCCTCTCTGCACAAGTAGTAGCAACAGTAATACAGGAGAGTTCAAAAAATCTGATAGAAAGTAAGCAGTCTTTGTGAAAAAAAATTACAGCATGCAAGAACATATAATTAAGAGCAAGATTCTGAGAAACTGGCACACCTAGCATCATGAGTTGATTTATGCAATCTTGGAGTTTTTTCAAAAAATAACCTGTTGTTTTTCATCTTATTAAAAGACCAAATCCAAAATTTTTGGTTCTAAAGTTGAGCTGTTCAGTTTTTTGGATAACTAAAGGCTTGTGTGCGGTATTAAAAATTAAGCGCATTTATGAGATATAGAAATTGCTATGTGCCACAACTCTTTCAGAAAACAGTTTACCTCTAAATTTGTTTTATGGAAGGATGTAACTTAATATAATAAATGATAAATCTGAGGCAACTAGCTGCGCAAGGTCAATGAAGGTCACAAAAAAGTCGCATTTTCGATGTTTTTTTTTATCGTTTTTGAGGTCTAAAAACAGCTTGCACCTTTCAGTTGCCGCGACAAAAGTAGTATCGCTTGAAAAGCAATTATAAGTACTTTAAAAAAATGTATAATTTTTTGTGGCAAGTTCAATGTACTTTCAGGTACATTAGACCGAAGTATGGAAAATGTCATAGTTTACTGATATTCAAATGATCGTTAACTTCTTGCCGAACAACATATTGAAATATTTTTTTTGCCATTATTATACTGTATTATGTGTCTTACCATAGCAGTAAAATCCATTGAGCCGAAATGCTTTTAAAAAAATTAAGGTTTTTTAAAACTTAGCCTTTTGTTGCAGACTGGGCTTTTTGCTTTTTGATACTGGTTGCCTGACTTACTCCAATGCTAATCATTAAGTTTGCAAGTGATATTTTAATGCTTTGTGACACATATATGAAAATTTTGGTATTTATTTAGTTTTACAATATGGCATTAGTAACATTTTAGTGAAACTGGGGACAATTGTTCCCTTTTTTTGTTGGAGCTTATAACTTTATATGTGTATAAACCACTATCAATATTGGAAATAACCTCTTGTCTAGCTATTGCATTGAATTTAGATGTTTTGGTTTCTTCCCGCAAAAGTTAAAAGCATTCATGTAGGTTTTTCAATTAAGGTTGCAGATTTTATAAATTACATTTCTTTAAATGTGAAGATTGCAAAATTAAACCTCATGGGACAAGCTTTTCAGACATTTCCAGAAAAACTTTCGACACAGTAGATCTATTTCCTATCAAAGGTCTCTTGTTATAGAAAAGGATATTTTTTTTTTCCTTTATTTTTTTATATTATTACCTATTATTTATATGTTTGCATTAAAGGAAACCTGCATGCAATATTTTTAGAACAAATTTATAATATTGCCTTGAAAAAAAAATTTTTTGCCTTGAAAAGTACGTGAAAAGTGCTTGATTTTTTTTTCTCCCTAAAGGGTATGAACCCTGTGACCAAATACTTCTAAATCAAATATATATTTTCCTGGGTGCCCTTAAAAGTCATGGGAAATCGTGGATTTCAACTATGATCGAATTTGGTATTGAAAAGTCAAGATTTTCGGGAAAAAAATGCTCAAAAAGTATCATATCAGAGATTTTTCTGAGAAAAAAAATCATATACGTTTAAATTTTAACTTACAAATCGTCAAGTGATTTTAATTTTTGCCTGAAAACTTTTTTTCCGGAAAAGAAAAGGAAATTCACAATAATTTCTTTTTTACTAAAATAAAGAAAATTCAGAAATATTTTGCTTTTTCACAAAATGGGGACTCAAAAAATAAAACCTGGATTGACCCCTGATATTACTGTGTGACATGTGACTTTGATTTCAGCATAGCACATGGAAAGATAATGCGCATGTTTTAATAACTTATAAAACTTTAAGTTTGGCTTTTACTGCATCGTCAAGTGATAACATAATTAGAACAGAACTTTTATTCACGAATTTCATTCTGTAGCAAAGCTTTCCCATCGCAGTATCGAATCATGCAAATTCTATCATTAAAAATATGTTCCCGGACTTGTAGGTAGCAAAGAAAGTACGGTTGTCCTCGAACGGAAACAACCGTTATCATAAACTGCTTAGCTGGGAACACTGCTCAAGAGCTATCACAAGATTTCAAGTATAGTAAATAAGTATTTGAATTTTTCTCTTGAATGAGAGTGGGAACTCTGGAATAGTCATGCACAAAATGCAATGCAAAAATTTAATTGCGCAAAATGCTGTAACATTATTCAGGCATCGCAGCGTTCCTATATTCCTATATTTTCCTATATTTCTGAAAAAGTTCCTATAATTCCTATAATTCCTATATTTTCCTATATTTTCAGTTTTCCGATTCCTTTTTTTTTTTTTTTTTTTACTTTTCCCCTTGACTTTTGGCTACCGCCTTTTCCGCGATCCACGTGCAGCCGCCATTTTATCTTTCCTACTGTGCAGGGATCCCAAATGGTTCGCTTTTCCCGCCAAAGTCCGTGTTTTATGGTAAAGTCCGCTTTAGACTTTTAACATTATGGTCTGATTAGTTCGCTTTTATATTGTTTTTACTTAAATATCAGATTTTAAAAGTTTTTCATTTCGTTAGAAGTTACTGTTCTCCCAAGCACGCCGCCGCAGCGCGTGTTAAACAAAGTTCGTACGCCCATGAAAAACCTTGAAAAGTTCTTGGGGGGGGGGGAGGTCACACACACACATTTTCTAGTGTTTGAAAACCTTGAAAAAGTATAAAAAGTTTCTTTATTGCTTGAATTTATTTATTGTTTGGATTGTGCTTGTAATTCTTTTAAAAATATTTCATTAGCGCAATTTTCTGAACATATATATTCGATATGATTTATCGCGAAAAATTGCTTTCGTGTTTGAGGTTTCAATCCTTTTGCATCTTGTTAATATTTTGATTCTTTTTACAATCCAAAGTGATTTTGACATGTGCTTACCTTAGCTTAGCTTATTTTTCGTTTCATTTCAATAATTAATGAAGGAATTATTTTGGAAACCATGGCAACATTGAACTTACTCGGCTCGGACGCGGAAAAAATGCTTCTCGCTTTTGAAATTTCAATCCTTTTGCATCTTGTAAATATGTTGATGTTTTCCACAATTAGAAGTTATTTTAGTATATGCTACTTTAGTTTAGCTTATTTTTCGTTTGATTTTAATAATTAACGAAGGAAATATTTTGGAAACCATAACAATAACATTGAGCTTATTCGGACTTCGCAGAAAATCGCATCTCGCGTTTGAAATTTCAATCCTTTTGCATCTTGTGAACATTTTGATGTTTTTGGCAATTTGAAGTTATTTTGACGTATGTTTCTATAGATTGGCTTATTTTTCGTTTAATTTCAATAGTTAACCAAGGAAATATTTTGGAAACCATAACAATAACATTGAGCTTATTCGGACTTCGCGGAAAATTGCATCTCGCGTTTGAAATTTCAATCCTTTTGCATCTTGTGAACATTTTGATGCTTTGACAATTGGAAGTTATTTTGACATATGTTTTTATAGATTAGCTTATTTTTCGTTTAATTTCAATAATTAATGAAGGAATTATTTTGGAAGCCATGGCAACATTGAACTTACTCGGATTTCGCGGAAAAATGCTTCTCGCGTTGGAAATTTCAATCCTTTTGCATCTTGTAAATATTTTGATGTTTTCCACAATTGTAAGTTATTTTGACATATGCTGCCTTAGTTTAGCTTATTTTTCGTTTAATTTCAATAATTAACGAAGGAAATATTTTGAAAACCATAACAACATTGAGCTTATTCGGAATTCGCGGATAGAGACGTACCGAGTACTCGGTAACTACTCGGTACTCGGCCAATTTGCCGAGTACTCGGTACTCGGCCAAATTCTGATCAGATACTCGGCCAATACCGAGTAGTTGTAAAAAATTGAATATTGTCCAAGACAGATACTAAAATTTATAAAAAAAAAAGAGCAAACATTATATTCTGCAATCATTTACAATTAAAATTTATAAGTCAAATTGAAATTTTGAGAATAATGAAGTTTTTAATGCTTCAATGGAATAAATCTTTATTTTAATGTCCCCAAAGTTAATAAAACTTATTTATTAAAAATTATGCAAAAAAAGGTAAATATAGAAAATATGGAATTTTTATATTAAAAATGGATTTTTGCTACAATGTAAAAATACCTTTGCTTAAAAATAAAAGGAAATAAAACAACGTTAAAAACACAGTGCAGGAACACTGCAGACACGTGTTTTGGCGTTACAAGGAATTCCTTTTTCAATGCATAAAATGGGAGCTGATAGATTTAAAGGCATCCGACAAAATTCGTATTTTTTTGTCGAATGTCTTTACGTTCTTTAGCTCACATGTTATGCACTGAAAAAGACGTTCCTGGTAACGGGGAGGGGGGGGGGGCAGAAACACGTGTCTGCAGTGTTCCTGCACATGTGTTTTATCTGCTTTTAAAAATTATTTATGTTTGGCGGACTAGAACTATAATTGATTGGTATGCAGTGAAACTCCTCCTAACGGACCCCCCTTAAATTCGGACACCCCTCTTATGCAGACAATTTTTAATTCCCCAGTTCCAATGCAAATAACATTATTAAACCTCTGTCTTGCGGACACCTCTATATTGCGGCCAAAAAAATGTGTCCCGTTAGTGTCCGCATTAGAGAGATTTTACTGTAATTTGTTTTAATTCCAACTTGATTAATCATACCTTTTATTTATTCATTTTTAATTTTAAAAACAATTTTTTTGTAAAATTTTTGACACAAACAAAATTGTTTATATAATGCGTAATTAAATTTCAGCAATAATTTAGTTTTAAAAACTATTATATGGACAAGGAGGTCTATACTACTATTCCAATAAGTTGAAAATTCATCACATGTGTGTTGGTGGTTCTTCTTAAAACATAATTGGTACTTGGTAACTCGGCCGAGTAGTGAAAGGCCGAGTACTCGGTAACTCGGTACTCGGCCGAGTAGTGAAAGGCCGAGTACTCGGTACTCGGCCAAAGTGCTACTCGGTACGTCTCTATTCGCGGAAAATAGTTTCAATCCTTTTGCACCTTGTAAACATTTTGATGTTTTTGACAATTGGAAGTTATTTTGACATATGCTACTATAGATTAGCTTATTTTTCGTTTAATTTCAATAATTAACGAAGGAATTATTTTGGAAGCCATGGCAACATTGAACTTAATCGGATTTCGCGGAAAAATGCTTCTCGCGTTGGAAATTTCAATCCTTTTGCATCTTGTAAGCATTTTAATGTTTTCCAAAATTGGAAGTTATTTTGACATATGCTACCTTAGTTTAGCTTATTTTTCGTTTAATTTCAATAATTAACGAAGGAAATATTTTGAAAACAATAACAACATTGAGCTTATTCGGACTTCGCGGAAAATAATTTCAATCCTTTTGCATCTTGTAAACATTTAGATGTTTTTGACAATCGGAAGTTATTTTGACATATACTACTTTAGATTAGCTTATTTTTCATTTAATTTCAATAATTAACGTAGGAATTATTTTGGAAGCCATGGCAACATTGAACTTACTCGGATTTCGCGGAAAAATGCTTCTCGCGTTGGAAATTTCAATCCTTTTGCATCTTGTAAATATTTTGATGTTTTCCACAATTGGAAGTTATTTTGACATATGCTGCCTTAGTTTAGCTTATTTTTCGTTTAATTTCAATAATTAACGAAGGAAATATTTTGAAAACCATAACAACATTGAGCTTATTCGGAATTCGCGGAAAATAGTTTCAATCCTTTTGCACCTTGTAAACATTTTGATGTTTTTGACAATTGGAAGTTATTTTGACATATGCTACTATAGATTAGCTTATTTTTCGTTTAATTTCAATAATTAACGAAGGAATTATTTTGGAAGCCATGGCAACATTGAACTTACTCGGACTTCGCGGAAAATTGCTTTTAATGTTTGAAATTTCAATCTTTTTGAATCATGTAAATATTAAAATATTTTGCCCAATCGAATGTTATTTTCCCATATTCCAACTTAGATTAGCATGTTTTAGGTTTAATTTAGTAGAAAATAAATAAATTTATTTTATGGGAAGCATGCCAACATTGAACTTGGTTCGTGAAAATTTGCTTCTCTGAGCTTTCAATCGTTTTGCATCTTATAAATATTTTTATATTTATGGCAATTAGAAGTTATTTTGACATGCTACGTCAGATTAACTCCATTAAATTTTTACTTAAATAACTAAAAAATTAATATTTTTTGTGTTGTTTAATTCAAGCTTATTTAGTTTACCAAACATAATTTTGATTATCATTAGCTTATTTTCGGTTATTACTGTTTTTTTGTGTGGGAGGGGGAGGGGTATTAAATTTAAACAATTGAGCACATAACATTTTAAAGTAGCGTCTGTATATGAAACAAAGTTGAATTATGTAATTATATGAAGTTGAATTTGTACATCATTTCATTGTCATGATGCCTGCTGCTGTTGTTGTCGTGTGCCAAGTAGGCTGGCAATTTGAGGCGCATTGCTTCACTTTTCCAACTGTAGAGTAATTTGGTGTGAAGTCCGACTTCTACAGTACACACGTGCCATAAGGACCCGTTTATAGGCGACAAGGACAGGAGAGAGAAAGTACGTCCATGCCCGAGCCGGGATTCGAACCCGGACCTTCCTATCGCAGTCAG
This sequence comes from Uloborus diversus, assembly GCF_026930045.1. NCBI lineage: Eukaryota > Metazoa > Arthropoda > Arachnida > Araneae > Uloboridae > Uloborus > Uloborus diversus. The sequence continues at coordinate 218,855,107 of NC_072733.1, forward strand.
ACTTCTCTGACCACTAGACAAGGCAGGCGGCATGATGCCTGCTAAAGGGGGGAATTTGTTTCCCCCCCCCCCATAAAAGTTCAAAGCACTCATGGATTATGCACAAAGCATGGGTGGACAAAGCACACCTGCAATCATGGATTATTTTTTTTAATGTAAGCTTTATGATTCTTGAAAATATACTTTGAATATGAAAATTGCAAAACTATGCCTCATGTGATCTGCTTCTCTTTGTGATTGAGAATTTCAGACATTTTTAGGGAAACTTTCAATACAGTAGATCTGTTTGGTGTGTGATGGATTCATATCGGTGGAGAAGGGATATAAATGTTATTAAAGAAGCATTACAATACAGAAAAACACAAAAATAATTTTAAACTATAGAAAGATGAAGCACAGCTTCATCTATCCTTCAGTGAGACTACCAGCATCCCTGGTTCAATTCAAAATGTATCATTACGCCCATTTAGTTCTATGGAGGCTGCCTTAAGTGCTGCGCTAAGTGCCTCCCCCCCCCTCCCATCCAAATGTTTGTGTAAATAATATTATTCAATGGATAAAAAGATCAGTTGTGCAGAAGGTGATAAAGGAATTGTATCATTAAAAATCAGTATTATGGTTAATTAACAAATTATTTTCAGGGATTTAGCAGCAGGCAGCTAATTTGCCTTTTGATGCTTCCTTGTGTTTAAATGAATGGTCCTCTCAAGATCCTCTTTTTAATCCTAACTGGTCCTCTTTAGTCCTCTTTTTGATTGAAATTGGTCCTCTTTTACCCTTTTCTAAAACTAAAATGTGTTGGGAGCCCTGCATTAGTTTTTAGAAAAGTGAAATTTTATCTGCACAATTGCATTCGATCCTCATTGATTTGGAGGCTTTGGTATGAACTTAAAGAAACGGTTTTGATTACTAAAATGCAGTTTCCTAACGACTTCTCATTTATTTATTTTGAAGTAATTTAAAAACCTATTTTAACTTAAATTTTCCAAAATGCATGTTTTTGTAAACAAGTGCAAGGTTCTATTTATTAATTTTTTTTATGAAAGTAGTAAAAACTAACCCCCCCCCCTCACTTTTTGTACTTTAAAACTTTGGGACAGTGGTGGCCACCAAGATTTTTAGGTCTGGATTATTTTGCTTTAATGACCAAATATTTCTAAATCAAATATATATTTTACTGGGTGTCCTTCAAAGTCATGGGAAATCGTGGATTTCAACTATGATCGAATTTAGTACTGAAAAGTCAGGATTTTCAGGGGGGAAAATGGTCAAAAAGTATCATATCAGAGATTTTTCTGAAAAAAAACACAGTATACATTTAAATTTTTAATTTGCATACATTTAAATTTTTACCTGAACACTTTTTTCTAGAAAAGAAAAGGAAATTCACAATAATTTCTTTTTCACAAAAATAAAGAAAATTCACAAAAAATATTTTGCTTTTTCGCATAATGGGGACTTAAAAAATGAAACCTGGATTGACCCCTGATATTACTGTGACATGTGACTTTGATTTCAGCATAGCACATGTTTAACTTATAGAACTTTAAGTTTGGCTTTTACTGCATTGTCAAGTGATAACATAAATTAGAACAGAACTTCACGAATTTCATTCTACTGCACAGCTTGCCCATCGCAGTATCGGATCATGCAAAATCTTTCATTAAAAATTAGATTAGTGACACAACTATTTTAAGAAAGATTTGTGTTCATCTACAAAAAGTTTCGTCTATTTTTTTTTATTTTTAAAGAAGTATGCCTTAATATGTTTAGTACAAATTACAGTTTTACGCTCTTTTACTGTTTGTAAAATTGATTTTGTGTGTATTTTTAGACTTAATTATGCGTATGTATTGCACTTATGTCAGGTAGTGTAATTACATGTTTTTAATCGAATAGTAGTATTGCATTTTGAAAAAAAATGTCATACTGGCGAGCTTTGTTATCGAAATTCCTGTATATCCTTTTTTTTTTCAAAATATTCCTATATTATTTCGAAAAATTCCTATATTGTTTGCAGAAAATTCCTATATTTTCCATCGAATTCCTATATTTTTTTCAGAAAATTCCTATATTTTCCTATATTTTTGTTGGCAAATGTCACTTCTATCCCTGCATTATTGTAACATGTGTTTTGCTTGTGAAAATATGTTTTAAAATTCCAAACTTGATTATATGAAGGTTCGTAATTTGGATTCAAATTAAACTGATTTTATAATAACGGAGGGGGCATTTGAAAGTAGAATGTGTTTTGTTGAAATTTAATTCATTGTACATTTTAAGTATTGTTACTGTTGCTGCTGTTTTCAAAAGAAACCATTCATTTATGGTTTTTTTTTTTTTAAATTATTATTTTGAACTTGTAAAACTAGAAAGAATCTTCAGTGAGCAACTTATGTTTAGAGATTGATTATGAACAGTTAAGAATTAGATTAGTAATACAATTATTTTAAGAAAGATTTGTGTACACCTACGAAATTTCGTCTATTTTTTTTATTTTTAAGAACGCCTTAATAGAGCATCACACGTTACATATTTAGAACAGTCTTTTCCCCATCAAAATGCTATACCATTTTTAAAACTTATATATTAGAATAAAATATTATAAAGAAAAAAACCGAACTTAGTAAAAGAATCAAATTTTTGTACAAGAAGACTTGATCCCAGTCTGCAGGAGACTTGATAATAGTGGCAAAAGAGTCCTTATATGTGTTTTAAATGCAAGTCAAACATTCATTATTGTGACATTATTATTATTTACTCATAAAAAGATCAAATTTATCATGTCAAATAAAAACTAAAATAAAACAGAAACAATCGACAGTAAATCAACAAACGAAACATGTTTAACAAACAAAATCAACTCTAATAGGAAATAATTGCTAAAGAATCAACAATTTAATTTTCTCATAAATCTTGATCAAGTATTAGTGAAAACAAAAAAAAATAAATATCAAAACTACATTTAAACTTTAATATACATGCTATTAGTGATGAGCAGAATTAGTGTTTTAATATCAAAACTATAAAACTATTACAAAATTGACCCCAACAATCATCTGAAATTAGTGGTTGGAATGAAAATGAAAAGAATATTCGTTTTCGAATTTTAAGAATTATTTTGGAAAATTAAAGCATCTAATAAGCTTAGTAGTAGATGTAATAGATGGTTAGGGCATTTTTAATTTTTTCTGAATACTTAATCAAGATTGATGAAAAAGTATTAGTTTCTTTAGCAATGATGGTTATTTCCTGTTAGGCAATTTTGATTGTTAAATTGGGTTTATTAGCTATTGTTTTTTTTTTTCAGTTTTTAATTTGACATCATCAACTTTGTTCATTTTTTAACCACCTTGCAGTTTATGACGACATATCTCGTCCATTTAACATGTAATTGGGTCATTCCATGTTAAATCACACACCTAAAAAGTGAGTGCTCATAGATTATAACAATATTTTGCAGGTTCATACCCATTCACTAAGTGGTGTAAAAAAAAAATTGACCCTCTAGCTGTTGTAGTTTTTTAGATATAAGGGGTCGAAATTTTAATGTTTTGCTCCACCGGCTCATACTTGCCTGACCATAACTCTGGAACAAATCAAGTTAGAATCTTGAACTTTATATATTTTTAAAGTTTACATTCAGAGCTTTAAAAAGATATATTACTTGATACAAAAATACAATTTTTCATTTTGAAGGTCATTTGAAATTGACCTTTGTTCTTGAGTATTTCCAAAAGTTATAATTTTAAAAATCTGAAAAAATATATTTTGTACACAGTGTAATTTTTCTTTATTTGTGCCAAGTTTCATGTTGGGACAACACTGGGATCATGCATAATTTAAAATAAATGTTACTCCAAGTGGCCCAAAATAAATTGCCATCAATTGAAGATCAAATATATTTGCCCAAATGTGTCATAATCATGCTGATAATATAACATTAGAAAAATTCATTCAATGTGATGTACAATGAGTAAATTACATAAAATAATTATACAAGTTATCCATGCCGTCAAACTTGACTTAACAGTTATATACTTCTTCCTGACAATGCTTTGCTAGGTTGCTTTCTGCTTCTGCAATTTTATATCTCCTTCCAGTTTCTGCACTTGGGTAAAAACTGGTCTCAAGTCTTCATGCACACAATGTTATGGCAGTTGTTGACTGGAGTATTGCATTGTCTTCACACGAGGCAACTTCGTAGATTCAATTTTTCTTCTAAAAATACCCCACAACGCTGTTAAAACTGAGCAGAGTTGACTCAACAAATTTACTCGTGGAAAACGAACGCTTGGCAATGTCCTTAAGAGTTGAATCAACTAAGAAGTTGATTCAACTCATCGAGAAGAACGTTGTTGTTGTTGTCTTGTGCCAGCAAGGCTGGCAATTTGGGGTGCGCTGCTTCATTTTTCCAACTGTGCGGTAATTTGGTGTGAAGTCCATCTTCCACAATACATACATGCAGACTTAGATAAAATGAAAAGCTTTCTGCGAACACAAATCCTAACTGGAAAATTTTCTGCACATAATTATTTTGCCTTACTCACCCTTGAATAAAAAATTAAATTTATATTCAAATATGAAAGAGACAAAAAAAGTGCTTTAAATCATTTAATTTTTTTTTTACGATAACATATAGTTTGCTTATTTTTCATCAGCTGAAGAAAACTGCCAAAACCATTATTTTTTTACACATGTGCTTTAAAAGGCTTTTGGAGAAAGGCTTTACAGAAATAAGAGCTATGGGATTTTCTTAAAAATTCCATTAAAAAAAAATAATTCTGCAGAGCCAAAAATTTTCTGCGAACGCCGTTCGCAGCGTTCGTCTATATTATGCAAAACTGCACACATGCCATAGGGACCCGTTAATAGGGTAGGCAACCAATCACAGCATAACAACACATTCACACAAAGGAAGGACAGGAGAGAGAAAGTACATCCATGCCTGAGTCGTGATTCGAACCCGGGACCACCCCATCACAGGCGGGGAAAATAGCAACTGTAAGTCAATCTGCAGACGATATTTAAAAAAAAAAAGCAAATATAATTTTAAAATATTTTTACATTTCTAATTTTATCGTTTTCCAAACGTTGCTATATCATTATTTTCAAATTTATCGTCAAACACCCGTTGCATGAAGCATTAAATTATAGCCGATCCCCTAATTGTCCCAACATGAAATTTGGCACAAATAAAGAACTCAATTATGTGTATAATATGTATTTTTTTGAGATTTTTAAAATAATAACTTTTGGAAATACCTAAGGTCAATTTCAAATGACCTTCAAAATGAAAAATTGTTAATTTATGCATGATCCCAGTGTTGTCCCAACATGAAACTTGGCACAAATAAATTACTTTTAAATAAAAAAAAAACTGCCTTAAAAAAATACCCAGGAACTAAAAAGCAAAAAATAACTGATTTCACTTACATTCTGTTTCCTACCCAAACATAGAAATGAAATGTATGTTACAATTCCAGTACAAAAATCAACTAAACTAAACATCGAATTATAAAATAAACACTGATTTAAATTACTATACGATGAATTATTTTAAATACCTAACTAATTATATATAATCTCTTAATTTTTAATAACCTTTTGAAGTCGGGCCCTCCAATACACAACTACATAATGTAACTGATAACCCACCGAATCCTGTATTAAACACTAATTTAACTATACGCGAAATTAATCTTTAAAACTAAACCTACTCAGTTTATATATTTTTTTTCAGATATTTAAAATTATAACTTTTGGAAATATTCAAGGTCAAAGGTAATTTTGAATGACCTTCAAAATTTAAGATTGCATTTTTGTTTCATCTTAAAGCTCGTTTTAAGAGCTTTACAATGGTATCAAGTTTTTACATGTAGTTCAATTAGAACAAAAGTTATATGTGTTCAAAAGCTACTCCGTCTACCAAAATTCGATTTTTTGTAATGACCCCCTATCAAAGAATATTTGTATCAAAAATTTAAAAATTTGGGTTTTTACTTTTATTACCAAACACTACCTCTGTATAAAATTTTAGAAAAATCGGAAGGGGTCAACTTGAAAATCTTACTTTTTTGATCGATTTGATATGGAATGACCCAATTCTGGGACTGTCCAACTGCAAGGGGGTTAATGAGTAAATAATAACCATGTCACAATATAAATGTTTGACTTGCATTTACATATAAGCACTAAGTGAAAATACATATAAGCACTCTTTTGCCCCAGGATCAAGTCTCCTGCAAACTGGTATCAAGTCTCCATACACAAAGAAGACTTGATTATTTTACCAAGTTTTGGCTTTTCTTTAAAATATTTAATTCTAGTACATAAATATTAAAAACGGTATAGCATTTTGAGGGGAGGGGAAGTGTTCTCGATGTAACCTTTGACGCTTCATTGAATCAAACAAAAGTGATAAGATAAATACCTTTGTGCTGAACAGTATAGTAAGAAATAACAACGTCAAAAAAGCACAAATTGCAGATTACTGCGGACACGTGTTTCGGCGTTGCAGGGAATGCTTTTTTCAATGCAAAAAGTAATGAGCTTATGGATGAAAAGACATCCGTCAAAAGCCAAGAGCAGATAAGCGTAGAGCTTAAACGGTAAAAATAGCGGATTAGCCAGACACCAAGATCTTATCGGATTATCCAAAAATGCCCCAATTCATCAGATCTTGACTTATGGGAATCTTTCTATATTTTGAGGAACTTAGTTCCATAATATTTTGAGGAATCTTAAAGCAGTTCCATAATTTTCCATTGTCTGGCTCTCATATCTTTAACACTGTCCTTTCCCCATCCATTTTTTCTATTTTGCATACTTTTTTATTTTTCCTTTCATTTTTATCTATCTTGCTTTGTTTATTTTTTACTTTTTTGTCATGGTTGACACCCCCCCCCCCTTTTTTTCTATTGATCCTTTATTTCTTCCTTTTCCAAAAATTTTTTTTTATTTTATTTCTGGTGTTTTTTTCTTCCATTCAACTTTTCCTTTCTTGCGGTTCACGGTTAGTGACATTTTCTTTTTGTTTAAGCTTTGGCCTAATCTTTGTCCAATTGAATTCTTTCTTTCGGTTTTACTGTACCTCAGAGAGAGCTCTTGGTCTTTGTTTGCATTCCTATTGGTTCCTTATTGGTTTATAATTTTCTCATTGGGTGTCTGGCTAATCGGCTATTTTTATCATTTAAGCTGTACGCTTATCTGCTCTTGACTTTTGTCCGATGTCTTTTCATCCATAAGCTTATTACTTTTTTCATTGAAAAAGGCATCCTATGTAATGCCAAAACACATGTCTGCAATAATCTGCAATTTGTGCTTTTTTGACGTTGTAATTTCTTACTTTAAAAGTTATAAGCTCCAACAAAAAATGGGATCAACTGTCCCCAGTCTCACTTTAATGTATTAATGCCATAAGTAAAACTAAATAGATATCAAAATTATCATATATGTGTCACAGAGCATTAAAATGTCCCTTTATATTGCAAACTTTATGATTAGCATAACAGTAAGTTGGGCAAGTAGTATCAAAAAGCAAAAAATGCCAGCCTTACAAGAATAGGCTAAGTTAAAAAAAAAAAAAAAAAATACGTAATAGTGTATAATAATGACAAAAAAAAAAAAAAAAAAAAAAGAAAAAAAAATTCAATTGAGGGAAAGGAGGCTAGTGTGGACAAGGGGTTAGTGTGGACATCTGGAATGATTATGTTTTTTTTTCTAGAATTTCTCTGTTAATTTATTCATAATGACAACACCAAGATGCACTTCCATGTGTATTTTCCTGAGAAAACACTTGATAGTTTAGTAGCAATTTACAAAAGAAGGTATTCATGGTGGAAAAGTAAATTTTGGATTTTCTCTTAATTATTAGATTGGGGACTACGTATTTTAATTATTTCAAGTAAAAGGAGAGATATATTGTAGATAAATGTATTAAATATATATTTTGAAATTCAGTTCTGCAGTGTATAATTTTGATTAATAATTAAAAGGCTTAAAAGAAAAAAAAATGCTCCATGGGGTTAGAGTGGACACATGGGAATGGGACTTCTGTGGACACATCCCCACACTAATCCTTTTCAGCTTTGAGTGAAAAAAAATAAAAAGTTAGTTATAATATATTTCAGGGGTTCTCAAACTTTTTTGATTCGCGGTACCCTTTTAGAACTTTCTCACAACATCCCAGTCTATTTCTATTATTTAAGGTAAGTGCGCCAAATGAGGCGACCTTAAGGTTCATAAACTGGTATATCGCTCACTTATATTTGAATTGGATCCAGCTTCTGCATATTTACGAGATGACTCATGAAAAATAAGAACACAATGAAACCAAGGGGAAATTGAAGTTTTCATTTTGTTTCTTAGCAGTTTTAACAAAGAAAGACGATTTATAGGGGTGAAACACAGGTTCCTTATAAGGAAAACTCTGTGGGCAAGGATTACTTCATGCCAAGTTGAAGACGAAAAAAAAAAAATATTGCCAAAAAACTATCATCAAACTAAAAAGAATTGAGAAAAAAAAAAAAAAGCCAGCATAAAAACATGAACATTGAAACACATTTTGAAAACCTCAAAAGCATTACCAAAATTTTCATATTTACTTAAACAGAAAGGAAACTTAAGGTCAATCGACACATTCGGGGCAAATAATATATATATATAAATTTCTGCACATACAGCATAAGATCATACCCTTCATCTGATACTCTGGGGTCTTATTATAAAGGCACTGGAGTGAAAATAAAGTGAATATGGTCTTATTGACCCACAATGTACTTACCTAGGTTATTTAATCACAAGAAAAAATGATGGTATACAAGGACATTTTTCTTTTTGAATTTGTCAACTACATAAATTAGGCTGCAAGAACACTTAATAACATTTTTTCAAACTAGTAATGTACAGTGATCCATGTAGAAACAAAAGATATCAAAAAATAAGATCAGGTAGTTTTGACATGTCTCTTCTGAAATAACGTTTGCTACATTGTTGTCTGGTAATTAAAAATTGCTTGTTGATAAAACTTTTATCATCTCTCAGTTAATTTTTCTGACGACAATGAAATTGAGATCTAGCTAATTTTTACCATACTAAATCAAACAATGGGAGGATGACCTTATTGGTCTATATGAGCTTATTTTGCGCTTTCAATATGTAATATATCAGTAACATGGACACTTTGCGGCACCCCTCGCCTCTTTCTACGGCACCCTGGGGTGCCACGCCACCCAGTTTGAGAACCCCTGATATATTTTTTGTTATTTGCCTTTCTTAGATTAATTTTGATAAGTATGATTTTCTGTCCTTTTTTTTCATATACAGTGCCCGCCGCTTATAAAAATCACATTCGTGCTGAGGACATTTGATTTTATAAAGCGGCTGATTTTATAAACCGGCACTCATGCACTGAAAAAAAAAAAGATTTTTAAGTATAAATACTCTTAAAAAGAAAGAAATTACGATTAGCTGTATTTTATTTTTAGTCGAGTTGTATTGCATTATTTTAGTTCAGTTGCATAATACAGTTGACATTTTAACTTACATAAGGTACATTTTTAAAATTTCACAAGGGTCTTAAAATATTGACTTGTTGTTGTTTGAATAAGAGAATTTGAAAGTAAAGATTGAGAAATCCCAAATTTAATTGCAGCATCACACTAACTACATTTAGGAAGCTTGTCATACTTATTCAAAATTTTGAACTAAACTTTCACAAGTCGTCACGACTTGCTAGCTAATAATTTTAACTCAATTGTAAAAATGAACTGTCAACCCCTGTAGATAGCTGAATGAGCACGAACAGATTGACTCAGTGGTCAGTGAGCAGGGCTGCATGTCGAAACAGTTCTGCGAAGTGGAAACAGGCAGCACCAACTAAATATATGACTCTGAAACAATTCTTTTGAGACTGCTTCATTCTTCTTCTTTTTTTTTTTTCATTCAACTTCCCAAGGAAAAAAAAAACGCACAACCTTCACCTTTTTTTTTCCGTTTTTGTTTTCGTGGAATTTGTTATTTTATTAGTGCAGCAATATTTTAAATCCTTGAAAGAAAAAATAAAATCCTAGTTCTATTCAGAGAATTATTAACATATAATCTCCAAAAGTTTGATTTTATAAAACGGCGAGGATGATTTTATTAAAGGATAAACCTAACATGTTTCGATATAGAAAGGATTCTGTTCTTCCAGATTTGATTCCATAAAGCGGCTGATTTCATAATCCAGTGATTTTATTAGTGGCGGGCACTGTATTAAGTTTCATTTACAAAATAAGTGACTGATTCTTGCGAAGTGATAAGTTCCTTTATAAAATTATATTTTTTTTATTTCTCATATTAAATTTTGGGATTTTATTCTTTATCAATTGCTTTATAAAAATTATGGATACATTTAGAAAGGATTTTGTGTGTTTTTTGCACGTTTTTAAGCCTTTTTTTTTACTAAATAAGTTTGCTTATTGAAAGGTGAAAAATCAGTTTGCAAGGAATTCTATCATTTCACACATTATTTTTATTTTTCAATTCAAATTACCAATCACATAGTCCTTAATGACTTTGTGTTGGTCAAGTTTATGAAAAAAAAAATAGCGTTTTGCACCATGTTGGATGAATGGAAGCCGTATACGGATCAACTGATTTCATTATACATTTCTAAGGGAAAAAGTGGACAAAATAGTTTTTTGAAGTACGGAAAATTATTCTTTTTCCCCGATGTAAAAGATGTGTCCACACAGAGCTAAAACGAAACATTATTTTGTGCGGACACTGGAAATCTCAAAACACGGCGTTCTGCAGAAGGGCCTTAAGCAAAAATCTTCCGACATAGACAGGGCGGGGCCTCGAAGCACTTTTGGAAACAAATAAGACGTTCTATGTGAGTTGACTGTTGAGTACTGTATATTGCTAAAGCAGGGTAATTTTCTGCTGATGAATAAAAAACAGATGTGTCTCATTTGCAAGATCTACGTTGTAATGTGAGTGGTGTGAAGGGAAGTTAAACCCTCTGCCCTAGGGCCATCTCTTCTCTACGCCTCCCCCGTCCCGATAATAATATCGCCCCCAATAATCCCCCAGAAATAAATTACGGAAAGTCTAAAAATTGCTTTTTCCCCTTTCCGATATTTTCTATTGCAAGCAAAAAAAAATTCTTCATTTCTCAACTGACAAAAATTATTACAATAAAATTTTCCATAAGAAAAACGACGATGGTCGACCGGCGCCTTTTGAAACTGCGCACCGGGCATTTACTCAAATGCCCAGTGCCCACATAGCCAGTCCGATCTTGACGATACTTTTGAAAAACTTTCATCAGTCGCTGTGCCTTTGTTGCGATGCTTGTATTAGAGCTACTACAGGCTGTAACTTTTAACAACTGCTCTAAATATTTCTTAAAAACTAAAATGTTGGGTAAAATCATCTTTGTGTAACAAATTTGTGATTTGTTTCGCATCCATCAGTTTCTGGCTTTGTGTGCATGTCGCGCGTCAGTGAACGTAAGTTCCTTATAATTCTTTGCTTCTTATCCTCCCCTCTCACACCCCTTAGATTTTTTTAGAGCTTGGATTCACTTTGTAGGCATACATAAGCTTATATACTCGCGTATACGTAGGCTGTTTAATAAGAAATAAGACTAATTTTACTGCCGCGAAACCACTCATCGGAACGTTAATTCCCGTGGCATGAGAATTGCCTGTTGTCTGTATTAACAAAATATACCGATAGTTGGCGTGTACAGACTCGTGTTCTTGAGTATCACGTGTTTTAATTGAAGCCTGTTGGCAAGCGCCTACAAGATGCAGCCAGTTGTCAAAATGGAAGCGTCGTTAGAACAAAGTTATGCGATTAAAGTTGGTTTTTGTCAGAAAAAATCAGCATCGGAGATCTTTGATATGATACGTGGAGTTTTCAATGATGAAGCAATGCTTAGAGTCCGTACATTTTGCTGGCATAAAGCTTTTAAGGAAGGCAGGCAGGATATGGAAGGTTTTGAACGTGAGGGACAATCTTCAACGTCCATCACAGAGACAATGATTAACACTGCTGCTATTATTATCTAGGAGAATCTCAGAATTATTTTACATCTGTCAGTTCTGGCTGTTTCCTCAACTTAAGGAACCATTACGAGGCAAACATTTTGAAAGCAGCGAAGCATGTCTGTACTCTTTTGAGGCGGTTTTGATATAGCTCTCACGAACTTAACGTTCATAACTTTTTAAGAAGTGGATAGAATGTTGGAATAAATGCATTTAGTCCTGCAGAAGTTATTCTTAAAAAAATCATGTAAATAACGACGATTAAAGTTGTTCTGTATTTTTTGTTAATTTAGTCTTATTACTTATTGAACAGCCCTCGTACATGCATGTACAGGTGTATACACCTAACTGTATGTATATAATCGTGTCTGCACGTATACCTACATATAAAAAAATACTCGTGCTTCACTATATATATATATTATATATATATATGTATATATATATATATATATATATATATATATATATATATATATATATATATATATATATATATATATATATAAAATATATATATATATATATATATATATATATATATATATATAAAATATATATATATATATATATATATATATATATATTATATATATAAAATATATATATATATATATATATATATAAAATATATATTATATATATATATATATATTATATATATAAAATATATATATATATATATATATATATAAAATATATATATATATATATATATATATAGTAGACACGTAAACACGCAATGGATGTATCCACGAATTAACTCGTGTATACTCGTATGTGTGTATGTACACTTATATATGCGTGTATACGTCTATTGTACATGTATATACTCAGGTATGCACGTATATACTAGAGATACAAGTGCATACACGCATATGATGTTAGATTACACGTGTATATACCGTTCATGCACGTGACAAGTATATACTCGTGTAGACACGTATACACTCCTGTAGGTAAGCACGTATACATGCTTATATACTCGTGTATATACGTATATACTTGAGTAGGCACGTGTATGCATGTATCTACTCATATATGAACGTGTTCACTAATGTTTACACGACACGTACACTCCTGTTTGTGAAAATTGCAACACCATGAAGGAAGCATCATAGTTAAATGAAATTTAATACACAGTTGAGTGGTAATGGTACAAAAAAATGATTACATTTTCAAACCAAGCAAACAATAAAAAGAGATAGAAATTAGTATTTTGTGTGGCCACCACGCGCCGCAATAAGAGCTGCTACACGACTCGGCATGGAGTAACACAGAGTTTGAATATCTGCCTACGGAAGAGTATTCCGTATCGTTTGTATGACCAACCAAAGTTCGTCTGTTGAAGCAACAGGACGAGGATCACGAGCGAGATGCCGCCCAACAAAATCCCACACATGTTCAATCGGTGACATATCCGGGGAATATGCAGGCCAAGGAAGAAGCTGTACCTGCTGCAAATCAAGGTAGGATTTGACAGTCCTGGCGACACGTGGACGATCATTATCATGCTGGAATACAGCCCCTGGCAATCCTTGCAAGAAAGAAATAGCTTGGGGCTGTAAAACTTCGTTTATGTATCGGGTACTGTTCGAATTGCCCACAATTTGTAGCAATTGTGATCGTCCATGATATGCTATGGCACCCCAGACCATAACTCCGAGTGTTCGTCCACTGTGGCGTTCGATAATGCTCTCCGGGAAGTGCCGATCACCGGCATAGTGCCTGACATGAATTCGGCTATCATGTGCCACAAATTGAAGCGGGATTCGTCAGAAAAGACGACCTGCTGCCAATCAGCACGCCAGCTCCTATGCACCTTGGCCCATTGTAGCCGCAGGCGGCGATGGTTTTGCGTGAGAAGAATCTTGTATAAAGGAATCCTTGCGTGAAGCTTACGCTGCATCAGACGTCTCCGAATTGATGAAGCACACAATGAAACACCTGTAGCTGTTGACCACTGTGCTGCCAATTGTTTAGAAGAAGCTGTGCGGTTCGTCAGCGCCATACGCACCAGGTGTCTGTCATCGTGAGCTGACGTCACATTTCGGGGTCCACTCCCGGATTTCCGAGCTGTCCGACCCTCGTCCGTCCACTGCTTCCAAACACGCTTGAATGTGCTGCTGTTACGCTGCACACGAGCGGCTACTGCACGATAAGACAATCCAGCTTCACGAAGGCCAACGATTCTGCCCCGTTTAAACTCGGAAATTTTCTGAAATTTCGCTTTCTTTCGTCGAAGAGGCAAAATAAAGATTCAGTTAACGTTTACAGGGTGGCGACAGATCAGGGAGATCAGGGAAAAGTGAGGGAATTTCGAAAAAATAACAAATTCAGGGAAAATTGATCAAGTGAAGAAAAAAAAACTTTTTGTTGCTTTGCAAAATTAAGTACCTTAATTTGCTACGCATTTTCCACCATTTATCTGTTTAAAAAGAAGTAGAATTAATGAGGCAATTATATACCGTCAGCTTATTTGTTTATCTTTTTCCTCAACGTCAAAATAATGAATCTTAACTTATTAACCACAGGTGGGTGGGGGGATAAACTTCCCAGATTACTTCTGTGTCTGTAAAGTTGTTTATGTTGCTTGAATTTTCCTTTCACACATTCCATGCTACATAAAATAAACAACCCTACAGGCAAAGAGAAAGCCGTCATTAATGCCTTAGATTTTTTGCTTTTACTCGTCGTCTTAAAGTAAATAGCATACTGTAATCACAATTTAAGAAGAAATCTTTGTTTTTTAAATTAATACTGATAAAAGTTTAAGGGTTATTACTTCTTCGCAATTTTAATTTAATTGCAAAATTTGAATCTTATATCAAAATCAACTTTTTGCCATTGTATTATTCGCTGTCCGCCTCAGATTATACAAGTACTAAGGATTTTTTCAGACTTTAAAAATTCTTTTTTCTAAAAAAATAAGTTATATACATACATATTTTGAAATTAATTGATTGTTTTTTTCATTTCAATGTTTTTCACGAAAGTAATCTAAGATTTTTTACAACAAATAATGAAATCATTTGAAATTGAGTTACCTTGTGCACATAAGTAAATCTTTTAATTATTTTTTTTTGTTAAAATACTGTATTCATTAATTAAAAACTTAAATTCTTGATTAGAGAATAGCTCAATATGACTGGTTGTTAAAGGGTTTCATTTTTTTTACATGAATATGTCTATTATTTACGTAAGTAAAGCTGCATTACTTCTATACTTTCACTATTACTTTTTATTCTTGCAACAATAATTATATTGCTTGAAAATTTAATTCAAAATCATTTCCATACAAACTTTTTAGTTTAATCATGATTAGATATGTCTTTAAGACTGTTATTAATAATTTCTTAGAACTCTTATGTTAACTGGTTACTGGAAGTAAAGTACAGTCGACTCCCGCTACAACGCGATTCGGCTTACGCGAAAGGCTATAACGTGAATTTTTCGCGAGTAACGGATTTTAGAGCTGACGCGAATTTCTCGTCGACAACACGATTTTTTTTCGAAAGGAAGTGGCGTCGTTATTGGCTACTAAATATTGATTTCAAGAATGTTATTACACCCCTTTAGCACAGGGTTGCCCATCCTTCGTAAGCTCAATAGCGCGAAATCCCCCCCCCCCCAAATTTCACAGCTCTCTTGCTTTTAAATTAGGTTAAACATAACACTTTTAAAGTCACGCATTCCCAGTTAAATTTACATCATTTGCAATAATTTAATGAGTGAATGAATCAATCAAAACAATTCAACAAAATAATGTTGCTTAAGATAAAAAAAAAAAAAGTTACAACAGATGCAAAAACGAACGCTTACATTTACGACAGCAATTAAAAGTACAAGGAATAATTTTTTCTAATAAATTTAGGATCTTGCAACTAATCGCTGCTAATACTAAAATTAGTCTAGCTGCTTGCTCAGAACTTCAAATTTGAGTGTCACGGCTACCAGATTTGTTCTATTTATTGCATGTGTTTGCAACATTTGTAATTTATGCATAAGCCCCAGTTAAAATGATAACATTCAATTTTTCAGGGCCATCACGAGATGAAAAAAATCTAAGAGAAAAGGGTATGAGTTTTAGCAAGCTCATCCCAACTTTTTCCCCTTAATATATTTTAAAATACACACACAGAGAGAAAGAGAGAATTCAGATTTTAATTAACGTGGGAATCATTACTCGATGTAAGCAATACGACCCCCATCGTAAGTATAATATTGACTCAAAAATAATGGTTCCTTAGTTTTCTCTCCCGAAAAATTTACGAATTTGCAGTTTTTGTCGATCTTTGGTAATTTTAGGGAGAGGAGAGGCTTTGTGACCTTGGCGTGGAAATTTTTTGAAACTGAAACTCTAAAAGCACAATTGCTGATTGCTTCGATTATGTCAGGAAAAGGGTGGCTGAGTGACTCTGCTTCGGAACTTTTTTGAAATTGTAGTTCTAAAAATGCAGTTTTAGACAACCTTTAGTTATGATAGAGAGAGGAAAGATTTCCGTTTCTCTTACGTGGCAATTTTTCGAAATTCAAACTCCAACAACTCAGTTTTAGACAAAGGTTTGGTAATGTTGGGGGGGGGGGGGGGGGAGGGGGTCCGGGGTCCCTCCCCCGAAAGTGTTTTGAAATTATAGTTCTAAAAAGCTGTTTTAGACGATATTTGGTAACGTTCGGCAGAGGAAAGACTTGGTGACCCTCGCACGGCAATTCTTCGACATTTTGTACTCCAAAAACGTATTTTTGGATTGTCTTCGGTTATGTTAGGTAAAGAAGGTACGGGAGATTTTCCTGGAAAATTTTTGAAATTTAAGTGTTAAAAACCGAGATTGAAAGCCATCTTTGGCACCGTTAGGTAGCGATCAGTTTTTCAAAATTGAAGCTCCCCAAACGCAATTTTAGCCGACCTTCGGGGATGTTAGAGGGGGGAGGGGTTTGGAAGCTCTCCTACGCACTTTTATTGAAATTGTTGTTCTGGAACGCAATTTTGGGTGGAGGGTGGTCTTTAGTAATGTTTAGGGGGGGGGGGGGGTTCTGTGTCACTCAGGCTCGAAATCAAAATTCCAATAGCAGTTTTTGACGACCTTTGGTAACGATAGGAAGAAGGGAGTTCAGGGGCGCCCCCTGAAACTTTTTTGAAATTTTAGGTCTAAAAACAGTTTTAAACGATCTTTGGTAATGTTAGGCAGAGAAGTTCCGTTGCCCACCGTGGCAATTTTTTGAAATCGGATCTCCAAAAAAACGTAATTGTAGATTGTCTTCAAGCATGTTAAGGGGAGAGGTAGTGATTTCTTGAAATTTTATTGCTAAAAACACGATTGTATGCATCTTTGGTAACGTTACGGACTGGCAGTTTTTCGAAATTGAAGCTGCAAAAAGGCAATCATGTTTGGGGGAAGTGTTCTCGGAAGATCTTCTCCGGACATGTTTCAGAATTTCAGCCCTAAAAACGAAACTTTACACTATTTTCAATATTGTTTGCGAGAACTGCAGAGATTAATAAGGGGGAGAGGGGCAGCCTTGGGAAAGTTTCGAACTTGTATCTTTAAAAAGACAGTTTCAGACGATCTTTGGTAATATTTATGTTAGAAGTTGAGGGGCCCTCCAGAGGCAGTTTTGGAAATTGAAATTCCAGTAACTCAATTGCAGATGAATTTCGATACTAATGCAATTAAAGAAAGGAATTCACGGTTTTGCCGTGAATTTTTTTTTTTTTTTTTTTGAAATTGAGCCCTAAAAACAAAACTTAAGAGGGTCTTTAATTATGGTGAGGAGGCGTTTTCTGAAAGTTTTTTGGAATTTCAAGCTCTAAATACCAATAAAAATCTATCACACACAAACACATACACAGATTGATATTCTCCGGAAATGGTCAAACTGATTCATCTATTGAGCATACAAATTCGAGAATTTTTATGGAAAGAAAACTTCCTTTTATGTATTAGATATCGAAGAATGTGAAAATAGTTCATGAAAAATAGTTAACATAAGATTAAACTGCTCCACTTCCATCTGCAAAGTTCAACATTTTTGAAAGTTTGGTAAAAATCATCTAATGATAAATTTAAAAAACTGCCATTTTAAAAAAGATACAAAACATGGAAGTAAAATGAAGTGAAAAATTCTTCATGAACTCAAACTTGTTTGTAAAGAAAATCTGTATATTAAAAATCGTTAGTTAAGAGCAAAAAAATGTTATTTAAAAACCTAGTTCTGATTGAATTTTGCCGGTTTTAGTAAATCCATGAAAGGCCGGAGCAGGATGGTCAAAATTCTTACAAAAACAAAATAGATTTTTAAAATATTTTATTTCATCCATTTTTTATTTCTTTTTCATCCCTGTCACACGTTTTCATCGTACAGAATATACTCGTTGCAGAAAAAATCATGTTTAATTAAAATGAAATCAAACAGTCAGATCCTTTTTTGCAACATACTCTGATGCCATCCTGTGTCTAAGGTGATTTTCATTGAAAAAAGACAAGGCTACTTAATTTGGAAGATGTACGTCAAAAATAATTAATGCATCTTCCTTATTCTCGTTAAAAAAAATTTAATACTTCTTTCCTCCAAAAATTTTCTTTAAAAAAAAAAAAAAAAAAAAAAAAACCAAAAAATTCTGATGGCGGTCACAAGTCCAATGCCTTACTGATCAGGCCACCACCACCCCAATTTCAATAACCTAACAGTCAATAGAACAGGTCTATTTCTGTTTCTCAACTCATTTGCTGTGCTCAGTAGTTTTGTGGAAATGGAATATGTGTTGTTTCATACAAACAAAAAACAAAATTAAATTGTTCTTTTCATGCTTTTAGACAATGTTTAAAGGACACTATTGATAGTTTTTCCTTTTCAGTCTGACAGTGAATGCAGTTTTCATGACAGTGAACTCAGTTTTCACAATAGTGAACGGAGGTTTCATGGCAGTGAACACAGTTTTCATGACAGTGAACGCAATTTTCATGGCAGTGAACGCAGTTCTGATGGTGAAAGCAGTTTTTATGACAGAGAACTCAGTTTTCATGACAGTGAACTCAGTTTTCATAATAGGGAACTCAGTTTTCATAATAGTGAACTCAGTTTTCATAATAGTGAATGCAGGTTTCATGGCAGTGAACTCAGTTTTCATGACAGTGAACTCAGTTTTCATGACAGTGAACGCAATTTTCATAGCAGGATAGCAGTTCTGATGGTGAAAGCAGTTCTCACTGTGAATGCAGTTCTGATGGTGAAGACAGTTCTGACGGTGAAAGCAGTTCTGATGGTGAAGACACTTCTGATGGTGAAGACAGTTCTGATGGTGAATGCAGTTCGGATGGTGAACGCAGTTCCGACAGTGAATTGAATTCTGAAGAACCCCCCAGGTAAGGACTTACATTTCGTCTTTCTACACTTTGTAAGCAGAGCTGCGGAGTCGAAGAGTATGAATGGGACTAATTTTAGGGTAATGGAGTCAACGTTGAGAATCGCTATAAAAATTCACACACCTGTCTTTTTTTTTTATTTATTTATTAATTTTTACCGACTATCTCCCTACATATTTTTAAAACTACACTGTAAAATAAATTCTGGAAACGTTTCCTAGTATATCAGGCAGCTGTGGTTCATGAAACTTTCAAATACTTTTCCGAGTATTGCGGAATCCTCTTTCTGTATTTTCCAGAAACGTTTCTGAGTGTTTTGGAATCCTCTTTCTGAAGTTTTCAGAAACGTTTCTGAGTATTTCGGAATCCTTTTGCTATAATTTTGAGAAGTGTTTCCGAATATTTTGCAATCCTCTTTAATTTTCAAAAACGTCTCTAAATACATTGTGCAGCTGGGGTTAATGACATTTTCAAAAACGTTGGCAAGGATTACGGAATCCTCTGTGTAATTTTTAAAAACATTTTCGAATGTAAAGTATGAATAACGTCTAAAAGCACAAATTGCAGATTACTGCAGACACGCATTTCGGCGTTACAAGAAACACCTTTTTCAATGCAAAAAGTAATTAGCTTATGGATGAAAAGACATCCGACAAAAGTCAAGAGCTAGATAAGCAAACGGCTTAAAAGATAAAAATAGCGACTAAAAATTAACCAAACAAATTCTCAAGCAATAAAAGAACCAATGGGAATGCAAGCAAAGGGCAAGAGCTCTCTCACAGGCACATTAAAGCCGAGAGAAATAATTGAATAGGACAAAGATTACGCCACATAGCTAAAACAAAAAGAAAATGTCAATAACCGTGAACCGCAAGAAAGGAAAAGCTGAATGGAAGAAAAAACAGCTGGAAATGAAATAACCAAAAATTTTCGGAAAAAGAAAAAATAAAGATAAGAAAAGGGGGGGGGGGGGGGGGTGTCAACCCATTACAAAAAGCTAAAAATAAACAAAGCAAGATAGATAAAAATGAATGGAAAAATAAAAATAATGTGTGCAAAACAGAAAAAATGGATGGGGAAAGTACGATGTTAAAGATGTGGGAGCCAGACATTGGAAAATTACGGATCTGCTTTAAGATCATTAACTAAGTTAGAACTTCCTCAAAATAAGACAAGATTCCCAAAGTAAAGATCTGATGAATTGGGGCATTTTCGAACAATCTGATGAGAGTTAAAATCAAAAGAGTAAATCGAATATTGAGCTATACTAGTCTTATTTGTTTTTTCACTTAATTTCAATGCTCTTTCAAGCGAAATTTTAAAGCACGTCAAGTCTGTCCAATATAGGCAAGCTTACAACTACAATTAGTCTTATAAATACCACAACAATTAAGAGGGTGAATAGGATCTTAAAGAGAAGAGAATGAAAGTTTATTAATAGGAAAGAACACCATATCTGGAATTGGTAACGTTATAGAATTTAGCAACCTGATAGCTTACAGATTGAAAGAATGGCAAAACAACCAAGTTATTTCTGATGAAGGTTCGGTTAAGAACATTTGTTTTGGATTTATTAAAGAATTTTACTTCCTTTTACAAAAAAGGAAGTATTGTATTCGCGAAAAAATTTTCACTCAAAAATCGACCTTAATTTCCATTTTGCTCACCTCCGAATGAATGTTGAGGGTTTTTCGACTCGACCACATGTGGATAAGTGCCTAAGAACGTATAGACATGCGAAATATCCATTTTGACGATTCCCGAGAAATTACAACGAGTTTTCTCGTGACGTATCTATGAACGTGCCTATGTGCGTATGTATCGCATAACTCATGAACGGAATGTCCTAGAAAGTTGAAATTTGGTATGTAGACTCCTAGTGGGGTCTAGTTGTGCACCTCCCCATTTGGTTGCATTCGGGTGTTTCTAAAGGGGTCTTTTGCCACTTTTTTGGGGGGGGGGAATCATTGTTAATTTCGATGTAAACTTAAGTGGTATTATAATTTGGCGGACACTTGGCGATCTATCGGCAGTCTTTTGGTCGCTAACTTGGCGACAAATTTGGCGATTTTTTTAAAAATCTGCTTCAATTTGGCCATTGTTGGTGATATTTAGAGAGTAAACTATTTAATCACATTAAAATTGCCAGTAATGGGGAAATGACATTAAATTGGAGTAAAAGGAAGTCATGTGATGCACACATCTGCTCGTTTATAAATAGAATCAATTCAAGTTGGCGGATAGTCTCTATTGTTGGGAAATGTGTCTTTACCTTAAGTTCATAGAACTAAATAAAAGGTTTACAGAACCCCAACATCAAAAAGCCGTGCAGTCTGCCAGTAAGAAATAAAACATACTCAAAGTAATTTTAAATAAATAACATTTATTAAAATATCACAGTATACAACAATAAACATTTGTTAAATACCAAAAATAATTTAGAGTGTACAAAAACCCCCAATAATCACAGAAATTTCAAAGTTAAATTATTAAATAAACACTTTTAGAAAAAAACGCGAAACATTTTAGAAGAAATTTTAAAATGTCACCTTCCTGCGCTAATGCGCATGTTTACATTGCTGAAGACTTCTTGACCAAGTGTAATCGAAGAAAACTGTTCCATCATGCACCGGCCGATAGGCTTGCTTAGTTCTAGCAGAACCTCTTCAAATACCGGAAAGCAAACTTGTGCATCCACAGGAATCACACCGGAACTTTCTGGAACTCTGGTAGGAACGTCTAGGAAATCCAATCATGAAGGTCATCGATGATTTCAAACTGATGACTGTCCCACACCACCACAGGAGCACCGGTAAATCAATCCAGGTATTGGCCAAGTTTAAGTGTTAGGCCTAATTGCAATGAACTTCATCTCCTGCGAACCTCTTCAGCAATGTTGACATTTTTCCCTCCATATACTGGAGTAATTTAGAACATTCTTGAACAACAATTAACACTGAATAAAACTTATCTCAAGCCCAGCTTGAATTCAAAAACGTTGCATCATCAACGGCTCGAGCGCGCCGCAACTTCAATCAACAACCTAGCATAGTTGCCGAACCTTCAAAGACCAATCCCTGATTGGTCAACAAAAAAATGGCAAGATGCCAATGGGGAGTAAACACAAACAAAAAGTGAGCACTGAAAATATTTCAATCAACCTATTTATACGTTCTATGACCGCGATACGTCATCCCATGACACACCCTACTTTGCATTGGAGATATACATCTCAACTATTCCTGATTGAGTGATTTAACAATCTTTCTATTCGTTTTTTCGGCTCAAAGTAGCCAAAAACATCTCAACCATCGGGTGTTACGTCATAGGATGATTCTGATGTTGCACGATCATGCCCGAATCAATTTCAGTTATCCGCCGCTGGGACACAAGACGCGGAGTGGCAAAAACATATCGGAGGTAAGTTTCAAAAAATACTTTAACATTTGTAATTAAATTAAAAGCGCTCCAAGATACTGAATAAAGGCTTTTAAGCCCAACATCTATCAATTGCCACAGCTTTTAGATAATTAAGGTCCACATTAAGAAGTTCCCATGAGGAACAAATATCAAAAGCGCGATAAACGGAAGTGAAAGCAGACTATGTTTGATTTTAAGAATGAGACGATAGTCTATAAGGAGGGCTTGGTCTCCAAATTCTCTCGGCCACCTTTTTTGCACTTACTGCAGTTGTGGTATGCTTTCTTCCTTGAACATTTGGCAAATCACGCCCAACGTCTCCTTACTTCAGTAGTTCAACACAAAATTTGACTGTATACTGATCGGATAGTATAGCTTTTTTTTTTCTTTTCAGAAAGAAATATAAAATTTCGAGTCTTACATACCGAAGAACAAAGATGCATGATGCCGTTTCCTGTTGGGATATCATTACTCTTAAAGAGATTCTTCAGAATGAAATGCACTTGGTAGATGTGCAAGACGAATACGGAAAGACAGCCTTACACATAGCTGCCGAACAAGGGAATAAGCAAATAGCATTACTGCTGTTGTCTGTGGGTGCTGATATGAGCCTGCAAGAGCAAGCGGGCATGACCGCTCTCCATATAGCTTTGAAACATAGCTACGAAGAAACAACAAAAGTTCTTACCAACGCAAACGCGAAGTATGACATACAAGATAAAAATGGTAAGACTGCCTTGCATTATGCAACAGAAAAGAAATATGTAGAAGTTGTAAAGAAACTTTTAGCTGCTGGTGTTAATACCCGACTTCAAGACAAATCGGGAAAGACAGCCCTCCATGTAGCTTTGAAAAAGCGTAGCCAAGATGCAGCAGAATTGCTTGTCGAGGCAGAGTCGGAAAACAACATTCAAGATAAGGATGGAAAGACTGCATTACATTATGCATCAAAACGCGATTATGAAGATGTTGTAAGGAAACTGTTGGTTTCAGGTGCTAATACCAGTCTTCAAGACGAAGCGGGAAGGACAGCCCTCCACGTAGCTTTAAAAAATCATAGCCAAAAGGCAGCAGAATTGCTTGTCGAGGCTGACTTGGAAAACAACATTCATGATAAGGATGGAAAGACTGCATTACATTATGCATCAGAGTGCGATTATGAAGAAGTTGTAAGGAAGCTGTTGGCTTCAGGTGCTAATACCCGTCTTCAAGACAAAGAGGGAAAGACTGCCCTCCACGTAGCTTTGAGAAATCATAGCCATAATGCAGCAGAACTGCTTGTCGAGGCTGACTCGGAAAACAACATTCAAGATAAGGATGGAAAGACTGCATTACATTATGCATCAGAGCACGATTATGAAGAAGTTGTAAGGAAGCTGTTGGCTTCAGGTGCTAATACCCGTCTTCAAGACAAAGAGGGAAAGACTGCCCTCCACGTAGCTTTGAGAAATCATAGCCATAATGCAGCAGAATTGCTTGTCGAGGCTGACTCGGAAAACAACATTCAAGATAAATATGGAAAGACTGCCTTACATTATGCATCAGAGTGCGTTTATGAAGAAGTTGTAAGGAAGCTGTTGGCTTCAGGTGCTAATACCCGTCTTCAAGATGAAGCGGGAAAGACGGCCGTCCATGTAGCTTTAAAAGAGCGCAGCAAAAAGGCAGCAGAATTGCTTGTCGAGGCAGACTCTACAAACAACATTCAAGATAAGGATGGAAAGACTGCATTACATTATGCATCAGAGCGCGATTATGAAGAAATTCTAAAGAAGCTGTTGGCTTCAGGTGCTAATACCCGTCTTCAAGACGAAGCGGGAAAGACGGCCCTCCATGTAGCTTTAAAAGAGAGCAGCAAAAAGGCAGCAGAATTGCTTGTCGAGGCAGACTCTACAAACAACATTCAAGATAAGGATGGAAAGACTGCATTACATTATGCATCAGAGCGCGATTATGAAGAAATTCTAAAGAAGCTGTTGGCTTCAGGTGCTAATACCCGTCTTCAAGACGAAGCGGGAAAGACGGCCCTCCATGTAGCTTTAAAAGAGAGCAGCAAAAAGGCAGCAGAATTGCTTGTCGAGGCAGACTCTACAAACAACATTCAAGATAAGGATGGAAAGACTGCATTACATTATGCATCAGAGCGCGATTATGAAGAAGTTGTAGGGAAGCTGTTGTCTTCAGCTGCTAATACCCGTCTTCAAGATGAAGCGGGAAAGACGGCCCTCCATGTAGCCTTAAAAGAGCATAGCAAAAAGGCAGTAGAATTGCTTGTCGAGGTAGACTCTACAAACAACATTCAAGATAAGGATGGAAAGACTGCATTGCATTATGCATCAGAGCGCGAGTATGAAGAAGTTGTAAGGAAGCTGTTGGCTTCAGCTGCTAATACCCGTCTTCAAGATGAAACAGGAAAAACGGCCCTCCATGTAGCCTTAAAAGAGCACAGCAAAAAGGCAGCAGAATTGCTTGTCGAGGCTGACTCGGAAAACAACATTCAAGATAAATATGGAAAGGCTGCTTTACATTATGCATCAGAGCGCGATTATGAAGAAGTTGTAAGGAAGCTGTTGGCTTCAGGTGCTAATACCCGTCTTCAAGACAAAGAGGGAATGACTGCCCTCCACGTAGCTTTGAGAAATCATAGCCATAATGCAGCAGAATTGCTTGTCGAGGCTGACTCGGAAAACAACATTCAAGATAAATATGGAAAGACTGCTTTACATTATGCATCAGAGCGCGATTATGAAGAAGTTGTAAGGAAGCTGTTGGCTTCAGGTGCTAATACCCGTCTTCAAGACGAAACGGGAAGAACGGCCCTCCATGTAGCTTTAAAAGAGCGCAGCAAAGAGGCAGCAGAATTGCTCGTCGAGGCAAACTCTACAAACAACATTCAAGATAAGGATGGAAAGACTGCATTACATTATGCATCAGAGCACGATTATGAAGATGTTGTAAGGAAGCTGTTGGCTTCAGGTGCTAATACCAGTCTTCAAGACGAAACGGGAAAGACGGCCCTCCATGTAGCTTTAAAAGAGAGCAGCAAAAAGGCAGCAGAATTGCTTGTCGAGGCAAACTCTACAAACAACATTCAAGATAAGGATGGAAAGACTGCATTACATTATGCATCAGAGCGTGATTATGAAGAAGTTCTAAGGAAGCTGTTGGCTTCAGGTGCTAATACCCGTCTTCAAGACAAAGCGGGAAAGACGGCCCTCCATGTAGCTTTAAAAGAGAGCAGCAGAAAGGCAGCAGAATTGCTTGTCGAGGCAGACTCTACAAACAACATTCAAGATATGGATGGAAAGACTGCATTACATTATGCATCAGAGCGCGATTATGAAGAAGTTGTAAGGAAGCTGTTGGCTTCAGGTGCTAATACCCGTCTTCAAGACGAAGCGGGAAAGACGGCCCTCCATGTAGCTTTAAAAGAGAGCAGCAGAAAGGCAGCAGAATTGCTTGTCGAGGCAGACTCTACAAACAACATTCAAGATAAGGATGGAAAGACTGCATTACATTATGCATCAGAGCGCGATTATGAAGAAGTTGTAAGGAAGCTGTTGGCTTCAGGTGCTAATACCCGTCTTCAAGACGAAGCGGGAAAGACGGCCCTCCATGTAGCTTTAAAAGGGCGCAGCAAAGAGGCAGCAGAATTGCTCGTCGAGGCATACTCTACAAACAACATTCAAGATGAAGATGGAAGGACTGCATTACATTATGCATCAGAGCGCGATTATGAAGATGTTGTAAGGAAGCTGTTGGCTTCAGGTGCTAATACCAGTCTTCAAGATGAAGCAGGAAAAACGGCCCTCCATGTAGCCTTAAAAGAGCACAGCAAAAAGGCAGCAGAATTGCTTGTCGAGGTAAACTCTACAAACAACATTCAAGATAAGGATGGAAAGACTGCATTACATTATGCATCAGAGCGCGATTATGAAGAAGTTCTAAGGAAGCTGTTGGCTTCAGGTGCTAATACCCGTCTTCAAGACGAAGCGGGAAAGACGGCCCTCCATGTAGCTTTAAAAGAGAGGAGCAAAAAGGCAGCAGAATTGCTTGTCGAGGCAAACTCTACAAACAACATTCAAGATAAGGATGGAAAGACTGCATTACATTACGCATCAGAGCGCGATTATGAAGAAGTTGTAAGGAAGCTGTTGGCTTCAGCTGCTAATACCCGTCTTCAAGATGAAGCGGGAAAGACGGCCCTCCATGTAGCCTTAAAAGAGCACAGCAGAAAGGCAGTAGAATTGCTTGTCGAGGTAGACTCTACAAACAACATTCAAGATAAGGATGGAAAGACTGCATTGCATTATGCATCAGAGCGCGGTTATGAAGAAGTTGTAAGGAAGCTGTTGGCTTCAGCTGCTAATACCCGTCTTCAAGATGAAGCAGGAAAAACGGCCCTCCATGTAGCCTTAAAAGAGCACAACAAAAAGGCAGCAGAATTGCTTGTCGAGGTAGATTCTACAAACAACATTCAAGATAAGGATGGAAAGACTGCATTACATTATGCATCAGAGCGCGATTATGAAGAAGTTCTGAGGAAGCTGTTAGCTTCAGGTGCTAATACCCGTCTTCAAGATGAAGCGGGAAAGATGGCCCTCCATGTAGCTTTAAAAGAGCACAACAAAAAGGCAGCAGAATTGCTTGTCGAGGTAGATTCTACAAACAACATTCAAGATAAGGATGGAAAGACTGCATTACATTATGCTTCAGAGTGCGGTTATGAAGATGTTGTAAGGAAACTGTTGGCTTCAGGTGCTAATACCCGTCTTCAAGACAAAGCGGGAAAGACTGCCCTCCACGTAGCTTTGAGAAGTCATAGCCATAATGCAGCAATTTTGCTTGTCGAGGCTGACTCGGAAAACAAAATTCAAGATAAATATGGAAAGACTGCCTTACATTATGCATCAAAGCGCGATTATGAAGAAGTTGTAAGGAAACTGTTGGCTTCAGGTGCTAATACCCGTCTTCAAGACGAAGCAGGAAAGACTGCCCTCCACGTAGCTTTGAGAAATCATAGCCATAATGCAGCAGAATTGCTTGTTGAGGCTGACTCGGAAAACAACATTCAAGATAAATATGGAAAGACTGCCTTACATTATGCATCAAAGCGCAATTATGCAGAAGTTGTAAGGAAACTGTTGGCTTCAGGTGCTAATACCCGTCTTCAAGATGAAGCGGGAAAGACGGCCCTCCATGTAGCTTTAAAAGAGAGCAGCAAAAAGGCAGCAGAATTGCTTGTAGAGGCAGACTCTACAAACAACATTCAAGATAAGGATGGAAAGACTGCATTACATTATGCATCAGAGCGCGATTATGAAGAAGTTCTGAGGAAGCTGTTAGCTTCAGGTGCTAATACCCGTCTTCAAGATGAAGCGGGAAAGATGGCCCTCCATGTAGCTTTAAAAGAGAGCAGCAAAAAGGCAGCAGAATTGCTTGTCGAGGCAGACTCTACAAACAACATTCAAGATAAGGATGGAAAGACTGCATTGCATTATGCATCAGAGCGCGATTATGAAGAAGTTGTAAGGAAGCTGTTGGCTTCAGCTGCTAATACCCGTCTTCAAGATGAAGCAGGAAAAACGGCCCTCCATGTAGCCTTAAAAGAGCACAGCAAAAAGGCAGCAGAATTGCTTGTCGGGATAGACTCTACAAACAACATTCAAGATAAGGATGGAAAGACTGCATTACATTATGCTTCAGAGTGCGGTTATGAAGATGTTGTAAGGAAGCTGTTGGCTTCAGGTGCTAATACCCGTCTTCAAGACAAAGAGGGAAAGACTGCCCTCCACGTAGCTTTGAGAAATCATAGCCATAATGCAGCAGAATTGCTTGTCGAGGTAGACTCTACAAACAACATTCAAGATAAGGATGGAAAGACTGCATTGCATTATGCATCAGAGCGCGATTATGAAGAAGTTGTAAGGAAGCTGTTGGCTTCAGCTGCTAATACCCGTCTTCAAGATGAAGCAGGAAAAACGGCCCTCCATGTAGCCTTAATGATTTCAGCTGCTAATACCCGTCTTCAAGATGAAGCAGGAAAAACGGCCCTCCATGTAGCCTTAAAAGAGCACAGCAAAAAGGCAGCAGAATTGCTTGTCGGGGTAGACTCTACAAACAACATTCAAGATAAGGATGGAAAGACTGCATTACATTATGCTTCAGAGTGCGGTTATGAAGATGTTGTAAGGAAGCTGTTGGCTTCAGGTGCTAATACCCGTCTTCAAGACAAACAGGGAAAGACTGCCCTCCACGTAGCTTTGAGAAATCATAGCCATAATGCAGCAGAATTGCTTGTCGAGGTAGACTCTACAAACAACATTCAAGATAAGGATGGAAAGACTGCATTGCATTATGCATCAGAGCGCGATTATGAAGAAGTTGTAAGGAAGCTGTTGGCTTCAGCTGCTAATACCCGTCTTCAAGATGAAGCAGGAAAAACGGCCCTCCATGTAGCCTTAAAAGAGCACAGCAAAAAGGCAGCAGAATTGCTTGTCGGGGTAGACTCTACAAACAACATTCAAGATAAGGATGGAAAGACTGCATTACATTATGCTTCAGAGTGCGGTTATGAAGATGTTGTAAGGAAGCTGTTGGCTTCAGGTGCTAATACCCGTCTTCAAGACAAAGACGGAAAGACTGCCCTCCACGTAGCTTTGAGAAATCATAGCCATAATGCAGCAGAATTGCTTGTCGAGGTAGACTCTACAAACAACATTCAAGATAAGGATGGAAAGACTGCATTGCATTATGCATCAGAGCGCGATTATGAAGAAGTTGTAAGGAAGCTGTTGGCTTCAGCTGCTAATACCCGTCTTCAAGATGAAGCAGGAAAAACGGCCCTCCATGTAGCCTTAAAAGAGCACAGCAAAAAGGCAGCAGAATTGCTTGTCGAGGCAAATTCTACAAACAACATTCAAGATAAGGATGGAAAGACTGCATTACATTATGCCTCAGAGCGCGATTATAAAGAAGTTGTAAACAAGCTGTTGGCTTCAGGTGCTAATACCCGTCTTCAAGACAAATCGGGGAAGACAGCCCTCCACGTAGCTTTAAAAGAGCGTAGACGAGGTGCAGCAGAATTGCTTGTCGAGGCAGACTCTACAAACAACATTCAAGATGAAGATGGAAAGAGTGCCTTACATTATGCATCAAAGTGCAATTATGATGAAGTTGTAAGGAAGTTGTTGACTTTGGGTGCTAATACCCGTCTTCAAGATAAATTGGGAAGGACGGCCCTCCATGTAGCTTTGAAAGAGCGAAGCCAAAAAGCAGCGGAAGTACTTGCCGAGGCAGATGCCGAAAACAACATAAAAGATGAAGATGGAGAGACTGCTTTACATTATGCGTCAGAAAATTCATATGTAGAAGTGGTCAAGAAGCTTTTGTTTTGTGACATGAATCCATGCGTGAATAATAATAAAGGGCTGTACCCTTTGAAAGTGGCTCTGAATAAAGGAAATAATTATGTTGCAAAAATTATTCTTTCAATGTGTGCTCTGAGAGATATTTGTATTGATTGGAAAGACGTGGGTTTTGAGAATGATTATATAACCTACTTTGTATCACTGCTTTCGGAATTTGAAGCTGAGTTACAGCGGATGAAGCAGACAAAGTTGGACAAAAATATTCTCTCTCTGCATGATATTTCTTGTAGACATATAAGCGAGGTAGCACGATGTCTGAGGAAGGAAAACGCTCATAGTGTTTTGCTTGTGGACAAAGCTGCTTTAAACTTTCCAAATTATGGCGAATTACTTTCTTTCAAAATAAGGAGGGCTGAAAGGAGACGAATCCTAAATGGTCAGTGTTGGCAATGCTTCGCTTTTT